>NC_089741.1:22806491-22836491 GCF_040412425.1 Macrobrachium rosenbergii | reverse complement strand
AAGCTTATTGAACAGTTAATAATGACGATCTATAGTTGAGGAAAGGGATAAATGTGTGAATAAAGTAGATTAAGTACAAAGCGTAGAATACAAATGAAAGAGGAAAATAAGACTCTGATAACTCAATAAAATGAATTAAAATGAATGTTGAGCAAACTGATAAATGTTAGAGTGAATAAGATATTCACGAATAAACAGAAAACGTAAACGATAACTGTACATATGAACCAAGACGAGATGAAAATAGAAATAAACCAGTTCATCAAAAAGTGAATTGTTATAATATGCAAGAATTCTTCTATTTATTAAAAAAAATATAGAACAGGGGAAGATGTAATCAATAACTTCATTAATATGGACGAAAAGCTTTTCATACGGACAAAGCAATTACCTCCGTCTCTGAGGATTCTAGGGAAAGGAATAAAAGACTTTTATTTATAGGAATAAAAGGACTTTTATTTACAGAAACAAAAATAAGAGAACAGCGTGCAACTTTTCAATTTCAAGTTCGCTTCAGATGCAAAGAGAAATATTTGAAGTTTTCTATGAATGCAAATCGTTCTCGAAAAGAAGTCAAGAGGAAAGTCAATTATTTCTGGGCATATTAGTTTTATAAATATATATTTACTGGATTTCTTAGGAAACTTCATCTTTACCGAGAAGTTTCTCTTGTTCACAGAATCTGCCATGGAAAATGTTTACGTGGAAAATCTAAATATAATAGAGAGAGAGAGAGAGAGGGCGGAAAAAAGGGGTTTAAGGTGCTACTGAGGCTTTTTAATGTAACTCAAAAATAGATCAATGCAACTTAAAGAAATTGTTAATTAGGACAACGTAATTTTTATAGTGAAAAATAGTTTTTTCTCAAGACAGCG
Source organism: Macrobrachium rosenbergii (assembly GCF_040412425.1). Taxonomy (NCBI): domain Eukaryota; kingdom Metazoa; phylum Arthropoda; class Malacostraca; order Decapoda; family Palaemonidae; genus Macrobrachium; species Macrobrachium rosenbergii. The sequence goes on along the minus strand of NC_089741.1, from coordinate 22,835,616 downwards.
GACCCTGGTAATCCATTTATTGCGAGAGTTAGTGTAGAAATTGAGAGGTTAATACACTTAACAGAAAATTAATTCCTTACGGAGTTAGTTTCAAAATAAGTTTTATTTTTAGTTTTTTCTAAATTTTTGAATCATTGGTTCGTTTGTACAACAGAGCACTGATACTTTATATCTTACTGTGGCTGGTTTTAAAATTAAAGATTTTTTATATCATTGCAGACTGATAATTTAGTCTTTTAAGGAATACCTTCGGAAAGTAGAGGTCTGATAAATTATTTTACGCAGCTTTTATCAGAATAAGAGGCAGTTCTTTTTAACATTGATTACTGATAACATATTTTTTTACGATGGTCGTGTCAAAATTATACGCAGGTACGTTTCTTTGATGCAAAAATATTCTCGAAAGGTCAAATATCATGGTTCAATGGAGTAAAAAAATAAAAAAAAAGCATGGATTTAGTATAAAGAGAACATCTATCCAATGTCAAGCCAACGTTTAATTGGAGAACAGTTTAAGCACAGGTCAGAAACAAAATGAATTTCGAGGCCCTTTTATAGATCAGTTTAAACTGCATGAAAAACTGGCACAATTTCGTATTCACGAATGATGGACAACTATCAAAATCTCATCTTCATGAGTGACATAAAGCTGGAAAATTTCGTCTTCACGAATGACAGAAAACCATCGAAATTTCATCTTCATGAATGACAGAAACTGGCAAAATTTCGTCTTCACGAATGAATGAAAACTATCAAAATCTCATCTTCATGAATGACAGAAAACTGGCAAAGTTTCGTATTCACGAATGGTGGAAAACCATCAAAATCTCATCTTCATGAATGATAAAAAACTGGCAAAGTTTCATAGTGACGAATAATGGAAAAAATAAATGGATGTTTTCTGTGTTTTCTTTCCTTGAGTATTACACACTCACGCACCTCCCGAGCCGAGATAACTCATGGATAATCGTGGGATCACAATAAAAAAAAATTGTCAACAAAGTTAATCGGTCTTGTTATGAAACGTCCTCGGAACTCTTTGTCTTCCTGCTTCTTTTTCCTTTTTCTTTCATTTTATTTATTCCTTTGTCAAAAAGAAATTTTTAGATAAATAGAGTATTAATTTCGTCTCTATAGGGGAAAAATATTACTTTTAACTATGTCAGTCTAACTGACACCACATGACGGTATTTTTTGTTTGTTTGTTTGCAAATTGATAAGTACCACGGTATCAAATCGACGTATTTATATGTTGAAAATATAAAGAGAAAAAATGTAATTAAATAGAAAATAATCTTTATTCATCTCTAGATAAGTATTACTCAGTAAATAATACAAAAAATTATCGGCTGGGAAGGTCATTAACGAAACACGTTTTATTTACTCCACAGAAGTAGCATTTTATATTACTCTTTCATCCTGATGACAATACATTTTTGTAACATTTTTATGCAGCAGTTTCGATTAAAAAAATATTCGTTGGAAAAATGGTCAGTTCAATCTGACGGCCATATTTAGCAATCGTGCGTTAAGACCCTGTATAAACAAGTACGAATTAATGGAGCCGTTTCGTTGACAATAGAGGTTTAATTTTTTTTGTACGAGGAATTGTCCGCGAATTTAAAATGTCGTAAAACAAAAGATTTGTTGATTGGTAATATTAGAACGGCGTCTTATGAATAGTGACTTCCAGACAAAAATTATTCGTAATATAATTCTGCACCAATTTTCGCCTCAAGATCTTGAAGCTGAGAAAGTGGACTCTGATGATGTGTATCGAAGGTCAGTTGCCAAACGCACAGATAACGAAGTTAATTACATTGAGGTGACTTATTATCTTTAATTACAGGGGAATTTTTTTTTATTGTATAGAGTTCGAGACTGGCAAGACCACGCACAAGAAGAAATTTATATTTATGTGTTAATGGAATTTAGTGGAGATATCAAGCAGGATTACGAGCTTCCTTTAATTCATGCAAGAAGACTAGCCTGTTCTAAAAATGTTACATTCAGCACCTCATATTAGGCATTAATAATAATAATAATAGTAATAATAATAATAATAATAATAATAAATTTTGTCACTGGCCTTTCAAGGTCCGTCTCTTATTATTATTATTATTATTAATTATTATTATTATTATTATTATTATTATTATTATTATTATTGTTGTTGTTGTTGTTATTGTAATAATAATGATAATAATAAATTTTGGCATTGTCCTTTCAAGGTCCGTCTCGTATTATTATTATTATTATTATTATTATTATTATTATTATTATTATTTATATCATTGTTGTTGTTGTTGTTATTGTAATAGTAACAATTACCCCTTAACCACTCCATCCATTTCAACTTCATCCCGTGCGTATAGGAAAAATCCCTTACCCCAGAATCCAGTCATACGAAAAAGAGAGAAAAGGGGAACCACGCCAGGTAACACCAGACTGACATCTACCCACGGGCAATATGCGAATTAGCGAGAGAGAAAAAAAACACTTTCTTTTGGTTTGAGATCGCTTTACGTTCTCCTTTGCGGAGGGCGCATCGTAAAAAAAATGGAAGTGGTGGCTATCGGATATCGCAACTTTATTCCAACACAAAGGTAAAGCAGGTCTCGAGTCAATATGCAAAATATCTTTGTATCGGTTTCCAAACTTTCACATCTGCCAACGGGGCAGGCAGGTGCTTCTGCCACCAGTTGCTGATTATTATTATTATTATTATTATTATTATTATTATTATTATTATTATTATTATTATTATTATTATTGCTGAGAGATTCACAATATCTTTATAAACTGTTACGTCATAAAAATTCACAATTTATATAAATAAATTGTGTTAATTTACAAAAGATAAAACAAAGACTTTCGAACACCTGAACGGTCTTCGAAAGTCTTTTTTTTTTATCTTTGCATATTAATAAAATTTATTTATATTGTGGATTGTTATTACAACACAATTATTAATATTGTTTTTATAATTATTGTTATTGTTATTTGATAGTAAATCCACTTTATTTGTTTGTGCTGCTTGACTGAGCTGTAGAGAAGTATGTTTTTAAAAATATTTCTGCACTTGTAGCCGGAATCTTACGCCATCTTGATCAATTGGTGTCTTCTTACGCGGACTTTCTTTTATTCATTTCATGCAGAACGGCAGTTTGTGGAGAGAGAGAGAGAGAGAGAGAGAGAGAGAGAGAGAGAGAGAGAGAGAGAGAGAGAGAGAGAGAGCGGAGAAAAGGGTTTAATGTGTTACTGAGGCTTTTTAATGTAACTCAAAAATTGATCATTGTAACTTAAAGAAAGTAAATTTGATTTCATTTCTGTCATAGATAAAATATGTTATCTGTTTTGTAGCGTTATAATGAGCCTAAAATGAACTTAAAAACAGAAAATAAAAAAAGAGTAAGAAAAGTGAACATCTACACTCATCATATTTATGGAATCATATAGAATACTCAGTCACAATTTGGCAAAAATAAAATAGAAAAATAGGATTAAACATCAAAACGGAGTAATGGTAAAGTATATCTAACGGTATTTTGGTTTATCATCAAAAAAGCAAAAAAAGCAAATGATAAACCTAGAAAAAATTGAAGATGCAAGACAGAAAGATATCTTATGCCGATCAGAATTTACATAATCTGACAGCTCGTATCCTTACCCACTCGAGTTCCGGATAAGAAGCATAGAATACATTTATCCGAACGTCCGATATGGAGATGAGCTCAAATACAATGCATATCCGGATGAGAGACAAGCCGACTGTCAAACCTAGAATTCTTTATTTCCGCTTCTCGATATTTTGGAAAGCTCTCTCTCTCTCTCTCTCTCTCTCTCTCTCTCTCTCTCTCTCTCTCTCTCTCTCTCTCTCTCTCTCGATTTTCTAAAGCTTTGAGGAATTGTTATATTTTGTTTCTTAAGGGTTGTTCACATAAGCATTTCCTTATTTCACGGCAGCAGAGGACGGTTTATAGAAAAAGATATTTTGAAGTGAAATGGTACGATGCATTTGTATCAAAATGACTAATAACGCATTTAATTTATCATGTTCATTTTTAGTAACGTCATCTAACTTTGAATAATGAAGGCTAATAAAAAGCGGCATCTCGTTTCAAATAATCCCAAACATCTAAAAATTTGTGCATTCTTTTCTTTTTTAACAGTATTAATTATGCTATAGATGATTTCAAAGTACCCCCGTAAATACACGTGATAAAATCTCTGATCCTGACATACCAGCGGTAATGAAGTTGCTGAAGGTATGAAATAAGGTCATGAACGATCACCGGTAAAGTATAATAACTTTATAAAAACTTTATTCCATTCGTTTTACAGTGAGTCATGCCTTGTTATGTGACTGAATGGTGGTAAGTATCTTTAGGCGAATTCTGCTAAATCAGAAAGTTTCTCCTTAAAAAATATGATTCATCACATTGAAAGTGACACGATTGCATATTTATGCAATGCATTTTAAATATAAACTAAGGTATTACATACCATTACTCTTCAATATCAACGCCTCCTTTCCCTTATACTCTCCTTCTACCTCCAAGATGGTTTGACCCTCCCTCTCCCTCCAAGATAATTTGACTCTCCCTCTCCCTCTCCCTCGAAGATAATTTGACCCTCCCTCTCCCTCCAAGATACTTTGACTCTCCCTCTCCTTCGAAGATCATTTGACCCTCCCTCTCCCTCCAAGATATTTTGACCCTCCCTCTCTCTCCAAGATAGTTTAACCCTCCCTCTCCCTCCAAGATATTTTGACCCTCCCTCTCCCTCCAAGATAGTTTGACCCTACCTCTCCCTCCAAGATAGTTTGACCCTCCCTCTCCCTCCAAGATAGTTTGGCCCTCCCTCTCCCTCCAAGATAGTTTGACCCTCCCTCTCCCTCCAAGATAGTTTGACCCTCCCTCTCCCTCCAAGATAGTTTGACCCTACCTCTCCCTCGAAGATAATTTAACCTTCCCTCTCCCTCCAAGATAGTTTGACCCTCCCTCTCCCTCCAAGATAGTTTGACCCTCCCTCTCCCTCCAAGATAGTTTGACCCTACCTCTCCCTCGAAGATAATTTAACCTTCCCTCTCCCTCCAAGATAGTTTGACCCCCCTCTCCCTCCAAGATATTTTGACCCTCCCTCTCCCTCCAAGATAGTTTTACCCTCCCTCTCCCTCCAAGATAGTTTAACCCTCCCTCTCCCTCCAAGATATTTTGACCCCCCTCTCCCTCCAAGATAGTTTGACCCCCCTCTCCCTCCAAGATAGTTTGACCCTCCCTCTCCCTCCAAGACAGTTTGACCCTCCCTCTTCCTCCAAGATAATTTGAGATAGACTCGACCCCATAAAATTCTCAGTTGGTTAATAATTCAAGAATTGAGGAGACAACGATGCGATACCGATCGTGCTAAAAGTGTCTTTCCCCAGTGATAAACTTATTTAATTCTGTCGTACATCATCGACACATTTCTGCAGTGGGGTTATTGATGTCATTGATAATAATTACCTGAAATTGATTTTAGATTAATTTTATTAATTTTGTTAATTTCGTTCTCTAATTATATTAATGGAATGAGTTAATCATTGTCGGTCAGGCTTTACTTCCTGGAATTCAAGCAGATTTGTAATAATAATGATAATAATAATAATAATAATAATTATTATTATTATTATTATTATTATTATTATTGTTGTGGTTGTTGTTGTTGTTGTTGCTATAATTATTATTTGATATCACTAATCTAAAATGTCTTCAACAACTCGCGTTTTCGTCGTACTTCAAAACTTAGTAAACCAGCCGACTCATTCGGAGAAGTAAAAACTTTGGCCAGACCTTTTTGTTATTAGGAAAACTCCTCCTATATAATCCAGAAGAGAAGAACAAGTTGAAGATCTCGTCCCCTTTTATCGAAGCCCAACAAAAGCACATAAAACTGTGTTAGCAAAGTCCATTAAAGAACTTTCGTCCGTCTTATTCTTCTTCTATCACAAACGAAGGGACTCGAAGTAAGCCTGCTCTCTCTCTCTCTCTCTCTCTCTCTCTCTCTCTCTCTCTCTCTCTCTCTCTCTCTCTCTCTCTCTCTCTCTCTCTCTCTCTCTCTGTCCTCCAGGAGAATTTTCTCAAGGAATAGGCTTTTAAAAGTCTGGGAACTTTTAATGAAGAGATACCTGACCTTACACCCATGTAGTAAATCGGTCCTTCTCTTGTGGAAAGAAAGGATTTTGCAATAAGAATATATATGTGTGTATATATATATATATATATATATATATATATATATATATATATATATATATATATATATATATATATATATATGTATATGTATATGTATATATATGTATCCTTAGAGGACGGAGCTGCAGCTGTAGGTACATCTCACCAGGGGAACCATAGGGAAAGGCGTCGTACTCAGGTACATTTATTTTGCCAACGTTTCACGATTCATAATCGCATCCTCAAGGCTATAATAAAGATACAAACGAACTTAAAACCAAGCACTGCATAATCCATTAAAATTACGCAATATTTAATAAAATTTAATGAACATCAGCATGTAGAAAGCTTAAAAATAATTTATGAGCAAAACAGGAAATTATACTAAACACCAAAAATATGTACAAAATATCTATAAGATTCTAAAAACAGTAAAAAATATTTAAAACACTGAAAAATTAAGGCTATTCTGTACCTTATCCTCGCAAAGGACGGGCAGTGACTGAAAGAGTTTCGTAAAACCAAACAACGCACCTTAGGCAATAAACAACTGTACAGAGGAGGATTGCATATTTAAAGACGGAACTATCTTTTTTATCATAATAGACTCCAAGATTGTTATGTCGTTTTCATTATGTACTTGACCTATAATAGGAAAGTCCTTATCTTCAATGTATGCTTTGCATGACTTAGAATGGTTTCTAATATCTGACTGTTCGGGATTTGATAATCTACTGCCCGTTCTAAAACTTACGCCCCTGTGGGAATCTATTCTCACCTTGAGTAGCCTCTTCGTACAACCCACATAAGTCCCGTGATCACATCTCGGGCACGTATATTTATAAATAACATTAGAATTTAGAAGAGGACTAAGGCGGTCTTTCATTCTGAACAAGGATCCGATCGTTAATGGATTTTTTGGAACAATTTTAAGGTTTAGGGCCGGGAATTCTTTTTGAATTATTGTCAGGAACTTTTTCCTGAAAAGGTCATCATGTAAAAGAGGGAAGCTGGCAAACATTTTAAATTTTGGTGCTGTCGAAACTGATGGTACCTCCATGAACCTAGCATTTAGCATTTTCCTAAGCATTTTAAACAATAGTTTGTTTGGAAAGCAGTTATTTTTAAGATACTGGGAAAGAAAGTTAATTTCCTCATTAAAAGTAAACCAATTAGAGGTATGGGAGAAGGCCCTGTGGAGGAGAGTTGAGATAGTGTTGAGTTTAAAACTATAAAAACAAGAACTATAAAAATTGATACCTAACCCAGTAAAAGTCCTTTTTCTAAAAACCCCAGTGTAGAAGCCTTGTTCATTCCTGGACACTAAAACATCTAGAAAGGGAAGCTTGTTAGTTTCTTCTTCATCAAGTGTAAATTTGATATTAGGGTGTAGTAGGGTATTGACAAATTCTGAGAACTGTTCTGCATTAAACTTGTTTCGGAATAAGACGAAAGTGTCATCTACATATCTACGATAAAACTGTGGCAAGAAACTAAGCGGGCAATCATCAAAAATACGCTCCTCCAGTGAGCACATGAAAATATTAGCAAGCGTCGGGCCTAGTGGGGATCCCATTGCCACACCTTCCACTTGTCTGTACAAAAAACCATTAAAAATGAAAGTCATGTCCTGCACGGCTAATTCTAAAAACTGTTTAAATAACTCCCGACTAAAATCATGAAAAGTAGAGTCCGGCTCTATAAATAATTTATTTAAAATAATTTCTATTGTCTCCCCCACAGGGACATTAGTAAAAAGTGACTCTTCATCCAGACTGACCATAAATAATTCTGAATCTTGTATGATAATATCCGCCTTGAATTTATGAGAGTTACTTATAGAAAAATCGTTTTTAGTGAGAGGCTCAAGTAGAGGAACCAAGAATTTGGCTAGCTTATAACTGGGGGTGTTCACTGAGGAAAGAATGGGCCTTAATGGAACATTTTCTTTGTGTATTTTGGGCAGACCATATAAAACCCCATACGAAGACCCCGTAGGGAATAGTTCCTAATATATATTATCATCAGTTATCAGGAACTATTCCCTACGGGGCCACGTTCAGAATGAAAGACCGCCTTAGTCCTCTTCTAAAATCTAATGTTATTTAGAGTTATTTATAGAAAAATCGTTTTTAGTGAGAGGCCCAAGTAGGGGAACCAAAAATTTGGCTAGCTTATAACTGGGGGTGTTCACTGAGGAAAGAATGGGCCTTAATGGAACATTTTCTTTGTGTATTTTGGGCAGACCATATAAAACCCCATACGAAGACCCCGTAGGGAATAGTTCCTGATATATATTATCATCAGTTATCAGGAACTATTCCCTACGGGGCCTTGTTCAGAATGAAAGACCGCCTTAGTCCTCTTCTAAATTCTAATGCTATTTATAAATATACGTGCCCGAGATGTGATCACGGGACTTATGTGGGTTGTACGAAGAGGCTACTCAAGGTGAGAATAGATTCCCACAGGGGCGTAAGTTTTAGAACGGGCAGTAGATTATCAAATCCCGAACAGTCAAATATTAGGAACCATTCTAAGTCATGCAAAGCATACATTGAAGATAAGGACTTTGCTATTATAGGTCAAGTACATAATGAAAACGACCTAACAATCTTGGAGTCTATTATGATAAAAAAGATAGTTCCGTCTTTAAATATGCAATCCTCCTCTGTACAGTTGTTTATTGCCTAAGGTGCGTTGTTTGTTTTTACGAAACTCTCAGTCACTGCCCGTCCTTTGCGAGGATAAGGTACAGAATAGCCTTAATTTTTTAGTGTTTTAAATATTTTTTACTGTTTTTAGAATCTTATAGATATTTTGTACATAATTTTAGTGTTTAGTATAATTTCCTGTTTTGCTCATAAATTATTTTTAAGCTTTCTACATGCTGATGTTCATTAAATTTTATTAAATATTGCGTAATTTTAATGGATTATGCAGTGCTTGGTTTTAAGTTCGTTTGTATCTTTACTATAGCCTTGAGGATGCGATTATGAATCGTGAAACGTTGGCAAAATAAATGTACCTGAGTACGACGCCTTTCCCTATGGTTCCCTGGTGATATATATATATATATATATATATATATATATATATATATATATATATATATATATATATATATATATATATATATATATATATATATATATATATATATATATATATATATATATATATATATATATATATTGTCACGATTTGTACCAAGTGCCTAATTATTACACAACTAATCACAGAATTCAAAAATTTACCTCACTTCATCCAGATACCTGAGCTTTCATAACAATAAAAATTACGTATGAGTACTCTAAAGTTAACAGTGATCCCTTAACAAACTTACTAATCACGTGAAAAATCAAACTAAGTTTATCAGAACAAGTGTGATGTATCAACAGTTAAACAAGAAATATACTAGAGCAAAAGGCCATCACTCCATCAAACAACTTTAACTGTTTCCCTGGTCTTAATTCACTTCAGCAAAACTAAAGAAACAAAACATGTTTATCGCTTTGCCTTATGCACACAATTAATCCTATTCACTGGTGGTCAACAAATGAAACACTGCTTTTAAAAACACTAAATACAAAAATTTATTTTTAAATTAAAAATTTATAATTAGAATTCACAATCTGAAAAAAATATACTACAGTATTACTTGGAAACAGCACAATATTTAATTAATTCTTGAGCTAAATTATTAAACAAAACTAAATCACAAAAACTTTAATTTATCAAGAAATTAAATTAATCAGGCAAAATTTAAACTATCAAGATTTACTCAAAATTTGAACAAAAATTCGTAGTAAATGAAAATTAAGTCAAGTATGCAATGTTAAATTATCAAGAAATATTTAAAATGCTGAGTAAATAAATGTTAAGTCACCAATATATAAAATGTCAAGATTTAAGAGATTCCAAACACAAGAACACAAAAATACACAAAAGATTTACCAATAATAATTTCACCAAGGCAAAAATTCTCTCAATATACCAAATTATGCCATGGCAATAATAAGTAAAATTCAGTTTACCTTACACAAGGTTGTGAAAACTTTTGCAAAATCACCTGAAATGCAGCTGCTTGAGGTTCACAAAACTTTTATGTTAGGTGCCATTTACACACTTTTCCTACATTCAGATCTCAAAAGCTAAGATTAATACCAGTGACCACACAAATATTTTACGTTAATAATTACACTCTTTTGAAGAAAAAGAGAGAGATAGAGAGGGGTGGGGGGAACCAACACGAACGGTCTCTGAAAGCAGAATGAACAAACTTTAGGATTCCAGCAAGAAATGAAACAATCAGATGACCTCATTATTAAGGTCTTTTGGGAATGAGATACGAGAGAAAGTTGTAGAAAAAGGAAAATTACGTCACATCCTGAGCAAAACGTTTTTAACTGCAATTTTACAAAACTTGACATAATTGCCATGTGCTTCAGTGCAACACTTGTTTGTATCTCTCAAAACGGTACACGTTTTTACCAGAAAATCGTATGGAACACATGTAACATTGTGAAATCATTCGTCTTAGTCTCGTATGGGACAAAGCTTTTACAGAAATCTTAACACAATCATAACAGACTGCAACTGGCTAATTATGACTGGCATGTTTTTAAAAACAGAACGAAAAACCTGAGTTCGGTTTCCAGAATGGAGTAGCTATTGTTATATCTCGACTGTCAACGCGTTATCTTTCATGATAACACTCAAAGCAAAACATGCCTTTGTTACCACCCACACATGTTGCTGATATACTACGTTACTGTTAGAACTGTATTATTAATTCTAGATTATGCTGGTAAGTTATCTAAATCATTAACTCTTTTGAGATCTGACATCAAACTACATATGATACTTCAACAATTGTTATTCTTACAAATAACACATGATAAATAGAAGAACAAATATATGAAAACTATGGAAAGATATACATTATACAAGGCAATATCATGAAAATATATATATTATTTATATATATATATATATATATATATATATATATATATATATATATATATATATATATATATATATATATATATATATATATATATATATATATATATATATACTATATATATATTTCAGAAGTGACCAGGAAATTCTCTCTCTCTCTCTCTCAAAAAAATACATATATATATAGAATGTATATTTATATATATATATATATATATATATATATATATATATATATATATATATATATATATATATACATACATACATACATACATACATACATACATACATACATACATACATACATACATACATACAAACACATAAAGACAGATTTTAGTCCACATGAGCACATACTTCGCGAGAGGTATAATCATGAAAGCGCCATGAGATATAACGCATAGAATTACAGAAAATAAATTAACAGATATGTTTGCATTCCACTAAATAATGCAGGCGTCTAAGGTGAGTAACGATGATAACACCAATAAAAGACAAACAGAAAATAGTGTGAAGATTAATCAAAGCCGCAAAACAACAATCATCTCGTACAAGACTCCGGAGATGGTTCACCCGTTTCTGCTAAATCAGAGTAACCGGAAAGACTTATGGCCTGAAGAACGGAGAGATAAGAGGCTGAGAGATAAGAAGAGGCAGAGATAGGTGCTAATGAAACCATTATGTTAATGGAGCGTGATTAGCATAACAAAGGCGCCTCGACCGGGCGGATTCCAAATGGCCTTGGGATCCGATTGAGAAGGGTCTCTGGATGTGGGGCCGGTGGGTGTTTGATGCCTAAGAGGGCCATTTACTGAAACGCCCATCGCGATATCGAAGGGGAAAAATTTTGCTTTGTTTTACGGGAAACCTAATGACAACATTATCCGTTTTCTGAATCGTTTAGTGGCGATTCGACCTTGTAGTTTCAATATAAGATTTTTGTTTTTTGAAGCAAAGTTGGAAAATTATCATAAAGTTGATTGATGTTGAGAGAGAGAGAGAGAGAGAGAGAGAGAGAGAGAGAGAGAGAGAGAGAGAGAGAGATTATTATTAATATATTATGATGATAAATGATCTCATACCTTGTCTGGCCATACAGTTCTTCATGATTAAGAGTTTACAATATGACAAAGTACTGATCACTCACGTAAGTTATTTCTCTCTCTCTCTCTCTCTCTCTCTCTCTCTCTCATACCTACGACGAGTAACAGTGTGTAAATAATCAGGTACCTCTGTCGTCTCCTCGTCCAGCGTAGACATCGAAGGGTGGTACTTCGGTTCTTTGTATGCGTTTATGTAAAAGAGAGAGAGAGAGAGAGAGAGAGAGGTTGAAACTGATAATACAAGCGGGTCGCATACATTCAGGCAATAGTAGAAAAGGACTACCGGATTAATGGCATAAGTTCGAGTGTAACGTGACAAGCGAAAATGGGAAGTTTCAGGAAATCGTAAAAATTATGTTGGAAATCGATGTGTTTTGAATCAGCCTTACTGCTGAAGGCAACCTGGAATAGGAATTGTAATCAAATAATGCTTCATCAAGCTAAAACCATCTGAGTTCACAAATTCACAACTGGATACAAATGTAAAGAAAACAGAACTGTGATGTATGACATGAAAAAGTAAATAGATGTTACACAACGGAGCGAATGAAAAGTTAGTGGGCACCTGTTTTGTTCCAAGCTTTCTGATTTTAAAATTATTCTTCGGTGTGGGCGAATAGCTCTTATAAAATTCCAGAAGGAAGCCAAAAATAATTAGGGAAACTCTTCAACTCAGCCAGTGTGCGTGGCACGCTATCTTACCTGACAGCATTTTTCTTAATGAATTAGTTCCCAAAACTTTGTATACATTTTTCTCTCTTTGCATGACAATCTGCTATGATCAACCCCTATTCTCTCTCTCTCTCTCTCTCTCTCTCTCTCTCTCTCTCTCTCTCTCTCTCTCTCTCTCTCTCTCTCTCTCTCTCTCATTGACGGTATTGTTTAGAAGCCCAGCACTGTTGAATTTTCGACAGTTACAAAGTTACCATTTCCCAAATTTGTCAACAAGGTAGAATGAAGTGCCCATTAAAGCCAAGGTTTCCTTCCCCTAGGTGATGTAGATAAATGAATATACACAGACACGGAAATATGCGCGCCCGAGCTCGCATACGCACACAATAGAAATTTAGGAAATTAGCATTACTTATATATTTAAGTGGGATAGTCAGTTGTGGCTGAGACCACCGTTTATGAAGAATCCAATACGGAACAAAATGTTACTTGTGGATTTACTTCTAAGAGAGTCAATAAATCCTCTTGTATCTCAGAGGTCCTTTCACGAATTTAAATTTAACACAACTGAATTCTAACATTCTTACAACAGTAAAACTGAATTAAATGTGTCAACGTAAGAAGGCCTGGTATTTTTTTTTTGTTCATGTAAGGTACTTGATTTTATAATCAAAATTATACTACTCATGATTCTGTGGTGTGTGTTATTTGGAATGAATGCCCTCCTAAAATTTAGATAACTATTGTATATCAGAAGTTCAAACTACAAAGAAATAATTTTAGCAGTTTATGCTACCTAAAAGATTCCAGATTATGATGAAATTGGGAGCTTTAAAAGCTTCTGTTTTGATATGTCAAATGACTTCATTTGAGTTCAAAGGGAAACGCATAGGCATGTAATTGACCAATAGTCGGAGTCAGCTCTAACAGAATACGGGGCATGGAATTGTCAATGTATGTTTAGGGAAATCCAGTTTTGATAGGTAAGTGATGTTTACAAATTCGTAAGTAATGGGTCCCCAAAAACTTAAATAAGGGGTCCCCAAAAACGTAAATAAGTTATGGAGAAGGAAACCAGTTGAAACTGTAAAAAGGGAAGCGGGAATGAAAATGCTCATAGCACAAGCGCATAAAAATTCTAATTCTATGAAGTAGTTATGGGATCCTGTCTTCCGTGAAGAAAGAAAGTTTGTGTATGTATATATAATTATATATACATACACAAACTTACTATCTTATATATATATATATATATATATATATATATATATATATATATATATATATATATATATATATATATATATATATCTTCTTCATCTTCTTTTAACGTGCTTTTTTCCCATTTTTGTATGGGGTAAGCACGATGCCTTCTTTTGAAGGACTTTTGATTTGGCTGTGGGGTAGACCTGTAGTCTCGATCGGCTGCCCTGCCTGACATCGCTTAGACCCCGGTAGCGTATGTTTCATGTATCATACCCGACCCAACGCCCTTTCTTCCCAGCAGCGAGAGGTGTTGTAGTGGCTTTGTTTCGTGTGTGTATTTAGTCTGTAACACCCATTTGCTTTTTAAGCAAACCTATCCGTTGATTACATATATAATCCCGGGATGTCTACACGGATAGCAAAGTGTCTGCCTCTCTGATCAGTCGGCTGCGGATTTGAACCCGCGCCACAGACCTCTACGAAGTCCGAAGCTGCTGCTGTAACCGACTGAGCCATCGAGGCTCCATATATATATATATATATATATATATATATATATATATATATATATATATATATATATATATATATTGTATGTGTGTGTTTCTGTCCGTGTGTATGTATGTATGTATGTATGTATATAAATATGTATGTATGTATCGAATACTTCTGTTACTCGTTTAAAGGGAAACAGGTTCTAGTGGTAAAAGATAGAACGAAACTGTTTGAAAAATAGATGGCTTCATTATAAAGGTCGCGTAGTGTACTGGGGTGGACTGGTCTTAAAGAAAATGCTAAGGAAAAGAAACTGTGTCAGTGTAAATTTACACGCAGAAGTCTTTTAATATATTTGGATATGTACGGTAGATGGTCAGTCTGGAATTTTTACTTACGTGTTTTTAAAAACCTTCCTTGACGACACTCCCTCAGAGAAAACCTCACGATTGATTATTTCTTTCTTTCTTTTATCCATTCACTTGAAGTCGACTTTATTGACGTGTTCTGAATTTCAATTGGCATTTACTCGATATTCCCAATTATTTTCCCCTTCTTGTTCCGCCTCTGATTAGAGAGCTTTATCTGACATTTCCAAGAAGTGAAGACCCACGGGAAGGGGTCCTCGTGGGGTTGGGGAGCAAGAAAGACTTTAGGTCATTACCTAAAAGTTTTTTGATTGATGGAAGTAGCAGTTTTTTTAATGACAAAAAAAAAAAAAACTAAATGAGAGCGAGTGTTTGGAAGATAAGCTGCTTTTACTATAAGAAGTTTCGCATGATTGATTTTTTTTAATATATCCTTCTGCCTTGATTTATGAACAAGTTTTCTGTCATGGTATTAAATCTGCTAGCTTTCCCTTTATGAAAATAATTTTCTGGTTTATATTGCTTTTAATATCTTTATGTCTTTGTTGAGTCATCTTTACATTTTTTTTGTCTTTGTCTTGTTTTAAAATGTGCATTCTGTATTGTGGAATCTAGGTTTGGAAGAAAATGGCCATAGGAATTTTTACTTGTTTTGATTGATAACAATCATCGCCTCCAATGCCGTTCGATACAAAAAGCTTCAGTGAAATTTTGCAACTTATACCTTTACTGTGCCTTCACTTCCACAATTCTCTACTTATCTCAAGCCTCCCTTCTCATAGTTCTCATCCAAGTAGGTCTATGTCTTCCAACTCTTTTGGTTTTCCAAAAGAGGACAGCTAACACTCACACGCTATGCTCCCGGGAGTTTTTGGAAGGTCGTATTCAAGCCATTTACCTTCATCATTGTCTGCTCTATATATGGAACTTCCGTAATTTCCTTATAGTATAGTTTTTAATCCTGTCCTGTCATCCGACTCTCAGTATTCTTCTCTAAACCCATATTCTCAAATCGACAAAATCATTTAGGTGTAGTTTCTTGCTCGTATATCAGTACAAATCGAACTAGAATTATGTGTAATCTGACTTTCGTGTTCACTTTCAATCTGTTTGATTTTCAGATCTTATTCGGCCTGTCCATAGTTTGATTCCCTTTTGTAGTCTTACTAAGTCCCTGCTGAGGAAAACCTATAGTGAATATCATTGTTCCCAAATATTTGAAAGATGCAACATCATTAATCCTTTTGCCTGGTGGTATTTAGTCCATTTGTATTTCTCCGTCCCCCAGTGCTTATGTTTTTCTTAGATTTACTTTGAGTTTCATCTTTTTAGAGAGTCTGGATAATGATGCATTCTGTCATGCAAGCTTTGCAATCTTGTGGTGTTTTGCTGTTTAAGACAGCAACATCTGCATATTTTGAGTTTGTCAGGTTATTATCAATACTCGACTCTAAATATATCAAGTTATTATCAATACTTGACTAAATATATCAGGTTATTATCAATACTTGACTAAATATATCAGGTTATTATCAATACTCGACTCCAAATATATCAGGTTATTATCAATACTCGACTCTAAATATGTCAGGTTATTATCAATACTCGACTCCAAATATACTAGGTTATTGTCAATACTCGACTCTAAATATATCTGGTTATTATCAATACTAAACTCTAAACATATCAGGTTATCATCAGTACTTGACTAAATATATCAGGTTATTATCAGTACTCGACTCTGAATATATCAGGTTGTTATTAATACTCGACTCTAAATATATCAGGTTATTATCATTACTCGACTCCAAATATATCAGGTTATTATCAATACTCGACTCTAAAAATATCTGGTTATTATCAATACATGACTCTAAATATATCAGGTTATAAATACTCGACTCTAAATATATCAGGTTATTATCAATGCTCGACTCTAAGTATATCAGGTTATTATCAATACTCTACTCTAAATATATCTGGTTATTATCAATACTAAACTCTAAACATATCAGGTTATCATCAGTACTTGACTAAATATATCAGGTTATTATCAGTACTCGACTCTGAATATATCAGGTTATTATTAATACTCGACTCTAAATATATCAGGTTATTATCATTACTCGACTCCAAATATATCAGGTTATTATCAATACTCGACTCTAAAAATATCTGGTTATTATCAATACTTGACTCTAAATATATCAGGTTATCAATACTCGACTCTAAATATATCAGGTTATTATCAATACTCGACTCTAAATATATCAGGTTATTATCAATACTTGACTCTAAATATATCAAGTTATTATCAATACTTGACTAAATATATCAGGTTATTATCAATACTTGACTAAATATATCAGGTTATTATCAATACTCGACTCCAAATATATCAGGTTATTATCAATACTCGACTCTAAATATGTCAGGTTATTATCAATACTCGACTCCAAATATACTAGGTTATTATCAATACTCGACTCTAAAAATATCTGGTTATTATCAATACATGACTCTAAATATATCAGGTTATCAATACTCGACTCTAAATATATCAGGTTATTATCAATGCTCGACTCTAAGTATATCAGGTTATTATCAATACTCGACTCTAAATGTATCTGGTTATTATCAATACTAAACTCTAAATATAACAGGTTATTATCAATACTTGACTAAATATATCAGGTTATTATCAGTACTCGACTCTAAATATATCAGATTATTATCAATACTCGACTCTAAATATATCAGGTTATTATCAATACTCGACTCCAAATATATCAGGTTATTATCAATACTCGACTCTAAAAATATCTGGTTATTATCAATACTTGACTAAATATATCAGGTTATTATCAATGCTCGACTCTAAATATATCAGGTTATTATCAATACTCGACTCTAAATATATCAGGTTATTATCAATACTCGACTCTAAATATATCAGGTTATTATCAATAATTGACTCCAAATACATCAGGTTATTATCAATACTCGACTCTAAAAATATTTGGTTATTATCAATACTTGACTCCAAATATATCAGGTTATCAATACTCGACTCTAAATATATCGGGTTATTATCAATACTCGACTCTAAACATATCAGGTTATTATCAATATTCAACTCCAAATATACCAGGTTATTATCAATACTCGACTCTAAATATATCAGGTTATTATCAATACTTGACTCTAAATATATCAGGTTATTATCAATGCTCGACTCTAAATATATCAGGTTATTATCAATACTCGACTCTAAATATATCAGTTTATTATCAATACTCGACTCTAAATATATCAGGTTATTATCAATACTTGGCTCTAAATATAGCAAGTTATTATCAGTACTCGACTGTAAATCTTCTCTTGTACCTCCGACCACTTTTTTTTTTATATAATGTATGAGAAGGGTAAATAACAGAGGTGGACTAACCTTCCCTTGCATCACTCCGTTATTTACTGAAAATTCACTTGACAGGACCCCATCACCAGTAACATGTCATCTACCTCGTTTATGGATAATTGCAGTTAGCTGTACATGTTTCATGGAAGGCCATATTGGTCTGTGGACGCAGTCAAATAATAATAATAATAATAATGATAATAATAATAATAATAATAGTTGTATAAAACAACAGAAATGAAATAGACATGGAGATTAGAATTCAAGCATATTTGAAAACCTCATCTTTTCATTTGAGAAATGTACAGTATCGGGCTGCGATTATTATCGATCTCTACTTACCAACTTCGGGATAAAGAAATAGATACAAAAGACTAACGAAGTCAAACGATCCCGTCCATTCTTTCTCTACTGGTGTACTTCTCTCTCTCTCTCTCTCTCTCTCTCTCTCTCTCTCTCTCTCTCTCTCTCTCTCTCTCTCACTTTTTACCTGTTTGCCTGTCTGTCAGTTTGTGTCCGTACATACATGAGCTCTGCCGGTATGGATACGTCATGACATATCTTTCGAAGATGACATTCTCTCTCTCTCTCTCTCTCTCTCTCTCTCTCTCTCTCTCTCTCTCTCTCTCTGTGTGTGTGTGTGTGTGAGAGAATAGCGTTATGTAAGTGAAATGTTAAAATCAGTAATAACCTCTCTGGATATTTATGCTTTAGAAACCCTAAATATCTCCTTTGACGATGCTATCTCCCGAAATCGGTTTCCTGGGCGTTTGATTTCACTATTTATTTTCCTTGTTTGTGCCAGTGCACCAAATGATCTTTTTTATATCTCCCGCCCTCCATGTCTCGGCGTTGTTTTCAGGTATTATTTTTCTGTCTCTTATCATTTCGTTTCGAGTCGCACCGTTTTATAACAAGTTAATTTTCATTAATTTCGTGTCTAATGGTCAGTGGACGAGAAGTTCCATGTGCAAAGTTGCTATACTGATGTAGGTCCTCGTAGTTAACTCTCTTCCTCTCCTTCTCTGCTTTGCCAGCATTCGTTGATCTTTTGGCAATAATTCACCGACATCGTTCGTGTACTGGATGTTTTCGTATGCAGTTTTCAAAGACACCCCGAACACCTTGTGTCCCAAGATCATTCATCTTTCGCATCTTTCGTTCTGTTACTACTCAGTTTTTCCCCATCATTGATACGAGCATGGCCAATGTAGCGTTATACATCTTATCTTTTCTTCTTTACAGCCTGTTCATATAAAATAAGATAATAATTGACATAAAATGCATCAAGGTAGCAATTGATATTTGGGGTAGGTTTGAATAGAAAACTCTCTCTCTCTCTCTCTCTCTCTCTCTCTCTCTCTCTCTCTCTCTCTCTCTCTCTCTCTCTCTCTCTCTCTCTCTCTTCACTACCAAACTGAAGGTGTTTCATTTTCCTTTTATCATTCTGTATGAATATTGTATATCCTCTTTGAAAATAATGCTGTAAAACATACTTTTTTTAATTTTATTTTTGTTATTGATGATTACCGATACATAGAGATATATATGCTTAATCCACTGGCTTTGAGCCATCGTTCCGCACATTTCGGCGGGCAACGGACCAGTAAAGTTTGTTGCAAGTTTAAAAAACGGTCAAGTTTTTAGGAAACGGTACGTTCACTTCTCGTCCAACCATTTTAGTTTTCTGTAAAAGAAAATTATTGTGCCAGCTTTGTCTCTCCGTCCGCACTTTTTTCTGTCATCCCTCAGATCTTAAAAACTACTGAAGCTAGAGGGCTGCAGATTGGTATGTTGATCATCCACCCTCCAATCATCAAACATACCAAATTGCAGCCCTCTAGCATCAGTAGTTTTTATTTTATTTAAGGTTAAAGTTAGCCATAATCGTGCTTCTGGCAACGATATAGGATAGGTCACCAATGGGCTTTGGTTAAAGTTTCATGGGCCGCGATGCATACAGCGTTATATCGAGACCACCGAAAGATGGATCTATTTTCGGTGGCCTTGATTATATGTTGTAGCGGCTGTACAGAAAACTCGACTGCGCCGAAGAAGCTTCGGCTCATTTTTTACTTGTTTTTCTATCCGAGCTTCTAACCGGCAGGCGTGAATAGACTCCAAAGGCAGCGCTGGAGCCATCTAAATATCTTTACCAAAAATTCTACCAATTTTTCTTTCCTGGGTCCTTGTCCTTCCTCGCCGTTGACAAGATGGAAGTGAAAGACTGATGGTCTCATAAAAACTGAAATGGACGAGAAATGGCTTCAAATTCCATCTTGTCAGGATTGGAAGGGATAAAGGATTATACTCCTGAAATTTGACTGTGTTTTCTTCTGGAATATATTTTGTAAACGCAAAGATCTTCAGAACTCTGGTTCAGCAGGATTAGAAACGAATCTCTTGTCAGTTCATCAAGACTGGATCGAGGATAATATTGCACGGCTAACACAGTACAACAAGAATAATCATGCAGATATACTAATATTGGAACCTTCCTTCTATTTCTGTTCTTCGTTACGCGTATCCCCTTTCTCCCTTCTTTCTTCTCCATCTTCTCTCTATTTGTCTCCAGTCGTGCTAATTAAAAGGAATAGGTTGGCCGTCTGAATGAGCCTTACAAAGTTTAATCGGGGTATAGACTGCTAGGTTAGAGAACATGGACTTAACTGTGATTTTCTTTAGGAAAGGCTATTTTGTTTTGGGAGTTATTCGGTCATAACCAGGCTTTCGAAACAAACGCTTGTGTATTTCTCTTGCTTCAGAGTAGACTGGGACTGTGTACTCGATATGAGAAAACGTTTAAATCCAATTTCTCTGGGAAAATAGGCAGTCTACCAGCTGTGCAAATAAAGCCAATTGTGCTCGCTCGGTTTTGGGTTCGTCCTTGAGAGAGGAATATGAACTTCCCAAATAATAATTCGGGTAAAGCTTAGTTGAAATGCGATTATTGTTGTTATTTTTTTAAGGTGTCTTTAAGGTCAGTCGACTGAGCTTTATCAGATCCTATACATTTTGGAACACAAATATGTATTTTAGGTTATATACCATGTATTATATATGGAATATATATATTGATAAGATTATTAAAATTTGTTATATCAGGTAGGATTCCACTGATGCTTTTTCAGTTTCCAGTTTAACAGTTGGGAAAATGTTTTCGAAAATGTGTGATAAGGATCTTGAAATGCAAAACCTCTGGCAAGTATTTTTTATAGGATTATTTTCCTTTTGATGATCCTCGTGTGGGCGTAAGTTTTATTCCCGTTTAATGAAGATGATGAAGATAAAGATGATGATGATGTCCGCCTTACAACTCTCCTAGGGCTGGCCCGAAGGATTAGACTTATTTTACGTGGCTAAGAACCAGTTGGTTACTTAGCAACGGGACCTATAGCTTATTGTGGAATCCGAACCACATTATAGCGAGAAATGAATTTCTATCACCAGAAATAAATTCCTCTAACTCTTCATCAGCCGGCCGGGGAATTGAACTCCGGCCATCGAGTGACAGTCCGGAGCTCTATAAACTGTGTATTTATTTATTTGGAGGAGACCTGAAGGTGAATGGAGTCAGCTGAGCGACGTTTACAGAAAGTTAAGATGTCGAAGCTTTCTGGGCTAATATTTATCCATCAAAGTTCTGCAGATGGATATGATCACATATTCAAGCTAGAATCACACAAACCTTCGACTATGTAAGATCTGTTATTATTTATTTCCTGGAAGTGAGGAAATAAACAGAATCAAATTAATTGAAGGCTGAAGATAGGAAATGGATGAAGGGACGTGTGAATTCACTGGAAATATATGATTGGATGAAGCTCTTATCCTTCCTTCATTTATGGAAAACAATATTTTACGTCGGGTTTTTAACAACTAAACGGATTACCCATTTTTTGTGGGATTGCTAATCTTTAGAGTAAATTTTGCCACTCAGAGCACAGTTATTCTTGATTTGTATCGTCATCAAAACAAGAAATAAGGAAGTCTATCTCTTATTCTTTATATGCCCTTAAAAATACATGCATGTTATACATACATATATATGTATATATATATATATATATATATATATATATATATATATATATATATGTGTATATATATATATATATATATATATATATATATATATATATTATATATACACAACATATATATACATATATATTATATGTATATATATATACACACATATATATATATGTAGATAGATAAAGTTTCTGTTCCTTAATTTGTGGACAAGATTCTGTTCATGGTAAGTTTGTCTTCTCTCATAAGTTAATGTAGGCAGAAAATTCTTAATACCTGGAAGCAAAAGTGAACTTATTTATTCTATAAGATGGCGAACTTACCAATGAACTTGTGAAAAGCTATATCAAAATGGGCTAAATTTTATAATAAATTGCGAAAAGTGGTTTTCATATATACTGTAGTCTCTGATTGGCGGCAGTGAATTTTGCTTCAAGGTATATATATGCCTTTTTTCTTTCTTTCCCTTTTTTTAATCCTTGTCGGCAGTCTCTCTCTCTCTCTCTCTCTCTCTCTCTCTCTCTCTCTCTCTCTCTATGTTTGTTGATAGTTTGAATACGTATGTGTTAAATGTATTGCATTTTCTTGCTGAATATTCTCATTAAAATGGTTTTTGTAAAGAAGCCGACCCTCTCATCAGCAATAATTTTAGCAAAGAAATTAACCCAATAAAATGAGTAAAGTCAGTTCTCTAAGCTTCATTAATTACATCACAGAGGAACAGTTTATCAACAGCGCACAAAACAAAATACATATCGACACCGAAGCAAGTCCTCTCTCTCTCCCCGGTGTAACAGTCTTTTTTTTTTTTTTCCTCCCCGGAATGCAAAATGTAATTTTCCAAAAAACGTCGAATCCGAGTTCCTCCATGAAGTGCCGCTTCAAAGGCAAGTAACTTCACAAAGGCTCCTTCCTTTGAGAGCACTCGGGCAAGCGGCGTTTACTCAGCGCGTAAACACCGTAACGGGATAAAATGGAGTCACCTCTTTTTTTTTTCTTTCTTTCTTTTTTTGGTGGGTGAAATTCAGGGAAATTTCAGATTCGGTGTGTCGCTTTGCGCGAAGTTGTACTTCACACGGAGGAGAAGTCCTCCTTTTTTCCCCCACACATTCTGGCGGCTTCTTCCCTCATTTACTCTGGAAATCGGTAAACCTTTGTGTGCACGATTCAGTCATTCTTGTCTTTCTGCTTATGTACTCTGGAATTCTCTACCTGCTTTTACTTTCCCAGACTCTTTCATCTAAGCTGCGAGATTATTGCCTTTTCCATGATTAAACTCTCTCTCTCTCTCTCTCTCTCTCTCTCTCTCTCTCTCTCTCTCTCTCTCTCTCTCTCTCTCTCTCTCTCTCTCTCTCTCTCCAGCTGCAGGCCGTGTCTAGATTCGGGTTTCCTATGCATTCAAGTAAGAATAGAGCATAGTTCAAAGCATTGAAAATGGGAGCATACTGCGAAAAGGAATATGTAGCTTGATGAAACAGTTTATTAGTTCTTCGTGTTATGTTGACATAATTATAATTTTATTTGTGCAAAACTATGAACGTATTTATATTTACCAAAGATACGGTAATTTTTTTTTAGGAAAGATAAGGAACTTAACATAAAATACATGCGTATGCTGGTATGAAATAGAGAGAAAGTGCATGCATGTGAGGGAGTTTGAACAATCTGTAGGAACACAAAGCAGGAAAAGCTAAACTTTTCATCAGAATTCTCAGACTAACGTTCATCACTGTCTTACCATAGGTCACCTTAAATGAAAAGAAAACAATGACATTACCACGTAGTCCATAACAAAATCCACGAAAATCCTGATATAATTCTCTTTATGTGGTTGTAAGTTACATTTTGTGCAAATAGCATGAGGGTTGAATATGAAATTGAAACTTTGTTCTCTTCTAGATTACCTAGCTAGGTACGAGGGCTTAGGTAAATCCGTTTATATATTTATCTATGAAAACAGGTATGCACGGCGCTTGTCAGTCTTTATTCGACCATTTCACGTGAAATATGACGTAAATTATTCTTCACATATATTTTCTCAATCACGCGGCTTTACCCCTTAGAGGGGCGTCTCTTGAGAGAATTGGTTTCAGACGGTGTTTGCCTTCCCGTTTTCAGCAGTTATCTTGGCTGCGAATCACCACAATCAGACAACAACCAGGTGAGAATGAGGATTTAAAATAGGCTTACCTTATGGCAGTACGGTGTCTTGCACCTCGGTAACACGTAAAAACCAGTAGGCATTCCATAAACTAGTTAGGACGAGAGAGATGAACTCAAGTCAACTCAAGTCGCTTCTCCTCAGTGGGAACGAACTCTAGCATCTCACTGCGGGAGGCGTGGTTGGGACCACCGAACTAAATACAAAACCATTTTCCTGAACAAAAGGTTCTCTCGAAAAACTGCGCAAATTTGAGGCCTCATTAAGAGAGTTAGGCGGGAGGACGTTTAATCAAAGGCTGTATCTTAACTTCGTTACGAAGAGAACACGTTGCTCCGGAAACACAGGGTTTAGTCAAACATTGTTATTTTTGATCGTTTCAGCGATCAAAGAAAATCGAAATAAAGAGCCAGTCTCGTTTCTTTATTGCTTCCATTTCGTCGAATTTTATCTGGCGTGAACCCCCAAATAAAAGGGAAAACGTCCATGAATTTTTCTGAACTGCTGTTGCGTTTGCAAATTGTTTGACGCCCTTCAGTTTCCCTGTCTGTGTTCTTACAGGCAAAAGATGTTAAATAAATAAATGAATTAAAATATAGGTAAAATGAAGCGCTAGGTCATTTACGATATTTGACACTATTTTCATAAAATAATCTTTTTATTCTTCATGTAGTAGAGGAAAGCGTAACTTCAGTCTTCTCACCAGTGCTGTGCGGGTTCGAAATCCTACCTGGGAAAGAGGATATCTCTATTTACTCCCTTTCGGATAACAAGATCTTCTCTGGAAAGCTTAACCAGGAAACACAAGTAATAGAGAAATCAAGAGACCAGTGTGACTATTGGTGAATGTGACTGACCGATTATGTAATGACAAAGTTTCCCAGACTGTATGATTACTTGAATTCTAAAGTCGTTCAAGAGCGATGCAAAAATACATGTAATCTGTTATAGATTATAGCTCATACATATCATGTGTACTTGCGTGAGCATATACTTACTATAGCACATTTAGTTCACTATCCTGTGCCTCGCAGCGCACGTTGGGTCACTCAGTCCCACAGATGTTCTGTGTAGGTTGCGAACTCGCGGATCAACCGATTTCAACCGTTTGTCACTCATATCATTCACTTCGAGGCTTTGTAATTCTCTGCCTCATTTCTGCGAATAAAGAATCGTTACTGAGTGAATATTTCTGAAAAAAAACTTTTATCAAAACTTTTAATTTTTTTGGCAATTGTTTCAGATCAAATAATTATTACATAAAAAAATGACATTTCAGGAGTCGATGATCTTGGTTGTTGCCACGCTGGCTCACAGAAAATAATAAATTAATCTATATAGAAGTATTGGTCTCTGTGTCACTTCACATAAAAAAAAAAGATAAAGTGCATGAGAATACAGAACGCCTAAACTTTCCAGTGATATGTTCAAGGAAGATGTTTTGGTTAAAAGAATTAAGATTTGATATATATATATATATATATATATATATATATATATATATATATATATATATATATATATATATATATATATATATATATATGTATATATATATATATATATATATGTATATATGTATATATATATATATATATATATATATATATATATATATATATATAATATTTATGTATATACATATATATATATATATGTATATATATATATACAGGTATGTATATATATTTATACAGGCGAAGAACAGAAAAATTTTTTCAATGTGTTAAAAGGAGCTGGTGCAGGAAAACAAGCAGATTCCATGTACATTAGTTTAATCCTACGTTTCGTGACCTTTTGTCACATCACCAGGGACATCTATAAATGAAATATCAGACATTAGAGTTCTTTCAAAACATTAAGCAAGTACATGAAAATATATGCACTAAATTACACTTAAAAATTATACATAAAAAACCACGGAATTAAATTATACATGAAAAAACCACGGAATTAATTTTAATTCCGTGGTTTTTTATGTATAATTTTTAAGTGTAATTTAGTGCATATATTTTCATATATTTGCTTAAGAACTCTGTCTGATATTTCATTTATAGATGTCCCTGATGATGTGACAAAAGGTCACGAAACGTAGGATTAAACTACTGTACATGGAATCTGCTTGTTTTCCTGCACCTGCTCCTTTTAATATATATTTATACACACACACACACACACACACACATATACATATATATATATATATATATATATATATATATATATATATATATATATATATAATACCCATCAAAAAGAAATGGCAAGGAAAGGCATCCTGATTCTTTATGGGTATATTTTTAATGCCAACGTTTTCAACACATTTGAAGTCGCATTTTCAAGCCTAAAAGATTTTCAGTGAACATTAGTATCATATAATAATCCTACTTCGAAAATACTTTGTGATAATTCAGTATGTCAACAGCTCTTTAAAATGAAATTACTTAAAAATCAATGCCATATTCACTGGCAGATGCACAAAATCAAAAGAGTTTATTAAAATCTTAAAATAACCTACCCCTACGAAAGAAAGACAAAAACTCACTTGCATATATAAAAAGAAAGCGAGGAAACCAGTTGTCCATGGGAAGCTATAAACAGTTGTACACACACACACACACACACACACATATATATATATATACACAATATATATAATATACACATTATACATATATATATGCATGCATACATATCTGTCTGTCTATCCATATGTACACACACACACACGTGTGTGTGTGTATGTAATATGCTTCACACTGGGATATCAACCTCGCCTCAGCAGTAGAGACCCAAGAGCGATCCCAGCGGCGCGCCGGAGAAACGGTTTGCGTCCATTTCCTAGAAAATCCGCAATACCTTAATTAACTTAAATACTGAATGATGTACTTGACAATTGGTCTGTGGTGGCAGGTTACAACCAGTGGGTTACGGGCCAACTTTTTCTCAAAATATTGCTGAGAACCGAAAGTTACCAATTCTGTGAATTCAACCACTTCGAGGGAAATGACATATTGTAGAAAATACAATATAAATATCTTCCTGACTCTCTCGACCTCATTTTAACTTGAGCGTAGGTAGCAGGATATGAAGCATTAGCTCCAATAACCCTTTATTCTCTCCCTGGATGAATTCATCAGCAAGTGTTTGCTTTCCCTGTCGTAATAATTCAATTGTGTTTTCCCTGTTTGTACGTGTGATTACATCTCTCAATATGTTGCTTTGTTTAAATCATTGCTTGGATACGCCTCCACATTATTGTGTTCTTTAGATCGTGCTTGCACGGAAGGGGGAGTTTATGGAAATTGCCTCATTTCTATTTGTTTTCTTTTATCATTCGTAAAATCATCGTCAGGTTTCACTCTGTGCTGCCATCTACACGTGTATTGCGTTTGTTAAATCTAGAAGTGTATTATTGATTAGCCTAACTGGTTCAGTGAGCCGGGTTGCGTACAATATGGACTCAACATGGAAATACAGAATTAACTAAAATTTCGCTACGCATTACGCAAGCTTTGTCATCTCTCTCTCTCTCTCTCTCTCTCTCTCTCTCTCTCTCTCTCTCTCTCTCTCTCTCTCTTCCCGTAGGGGGGTAGTGCCGTCAGTGCACTTCATGTGGTGCACTGTAGGTATTACTTAAGGTTCCTTGCAACGTGCCTTCATCCCCTATCTGCAACCCGTTTCGTTCCTTTTACTGTACCTTCTTTCATATTATCTTGCTTCCATCTTACTTGCCACCCTCTCCTAACAATTGATTCATAGTGCAACTGCGAAGTGTTCCTCTGTTACACCTTTCACACCTTTGGCTTAAATTCTATATTCAGTTCAATTCTCTCTCTCTCTTTCTCGCACCACATACATTTGATACAAAAAGGTCATGCATTATATATGAAAAATATCCTAGATTCTTTATACTGTATGAAAAACTGCTCTATCAATACAGTCATAATGACAGTGCTTTTGATGTTATTGGTCATTCGTTAAGACAAAATAATGGATATAAAGAAGTATGAAAACTGACAAAGTTTTGGAGAGACAAAAGAAAATTAAAGGAAATAAATCTTCCTGCTACAGGTAATGCATTTTGCAATTACACACTGGAACTCGGGAACGAATATAATCCCAAAGCTTCGTGGAAGTCCGGATTGGATTCGAGTCATTATTTATATGAAAGAGAAACCACATTAGACATTTCGGATGAATAAACGGAATGTAATGTAATTTGGTAGGAATTAACATTGCGTGGAAAAACTTAGTACGGCATAATCCGAGAAGCCTCAAGATGGATAGATTGTGTAATGGGAGTGAGGTCGTCTTTGATTTATACACATATTTTTTTATAATGATTTTTTTTATAATACATAACCTGGAAGATTCAGGTCAAGAGAATATATGCAATGTAATTATATACAGCGTAATACAGAGTAAATGTACCATTACATATAAACGTATAAAATAGTATAATATAACATGAAATA
>NC_089741.1:22788991-22793991 GCF_040412425.1 Macrobrachium rosenbergii | reverse complement strand
TATATATATATATATATATATATATATATTTATTTATTTATTTATTTATATGTGTTTGTTTTGTTTTCCTAAGTGTCTGTTCTTCCGCTTGTTTTTAATAGTCAGTCTCGGATTTTATCCTCGATTTGGACGGATTTCATTTTAATCCAATAACAATGTCAACAGGCATCTGGCCAAGGCTGGTAGAGACTGTCAAAATCAATATTTCAAAGAGAAAATTACTGTAAAATCCCTTCGGCTCCAAGTCCCATTAAGGGGGTAGTGCCGTCAGTGCTCCTCATGCAGCCCCTAGCTGTAACCCCTTTCACTCCTTTTAATGTACCGCCGTTCATGGTCTTCTTCCATCTTACTTTCCACCCTCTCCTAACAATTAATTCATAGTGCAACTCCGAGGTTTTCCTCCTGCTACATCTTTCAGACCTTTCTACTCTCAGTTTCCCTTTCAGCGCTGAATGACCTCATATGTCCTAAGCCGCTTGTCCTTTGTCCTAAATTCTATATTCTATTTTATTATATTCTTTTGCTCGTAGTTGCATCCATTTTTTAGCTTTTGCTTTGCCTCCATTCGCGCTTCCGTTCTTCAGTCTTGCTGTTCAGTCTCTTTGGTTTTTACTTTTTAAGTGCAACCGTGGATGCTCCCTCCCAGTTTCACCTGAAGACCTTTGAACTTCATCTCATTTATCCTGGGAAAAAAATTTTTTTTATCTCATATTTCCTGGATCTCTTTCTCTCTCTGTGGAACCACTCCAACTCTCCATTATAGTTCCTCAAGTGCTGAATGGCTGAAAGTGTCCTAGTGACTGGATTTATAACCAAAGTTTCATGATTCATTCCGTCATTCATTCTTACATTCATTATACAAGCGAATTTCATCCTTTGAGAATTTCATTATTAATCCACTAGAACAGATAAGTCATTTAATCATTAGAATTTATTTTAATTGCACTGCATTTGAAGTTTAAACAATTAGTAATTCTGTAGATACGACGGCTTGGGATTAGCTAGTGTGCATTCTGTCAGTGATTCTTTAGCGACAACAGAGTGGCATTACGTTTGACGTATTCTATAAAAAAAAAATTTAGTAAAATGGCATTACATATGACCTATTCTGTAAAAAAATTTAGTAGAACAAAGGTGCGTCCTGAGACTGGAGCCAGATTTTATTGAAGGGCTCCTGTACAATAAGACAAATTGCGCAATGGAAAAATTCTGAGTTATTCCCTGGAAATTGATCCTTTGCTAAACCTTTAGTGCATTTTCATAAAAATGCAACATAGACTGAAATTTAGGTCTGCAAAGGACGTTTAGTTTAGGGAAATAAAAACAGCGCAAAGGCATTAGAAGAAAACCAAACAGAAACTTAACTTTCTCCCTAACTTGGGTACGTAACACTATAAACATTCATTAAAGGGAATAACATGTTTTGAATAGCGTTTCTTTTCATCTTCCTGTTATTGCCCGAAAAGTCTGTCTGAAAAATACAAAGTAATTTGCCCAAAGTCTGAATCTTTTCCAAAATTTGCATAATTCATGAGTACAACCAGTTTTTTCTTTATTTAGGCAACCTGTTTTGTGAAAGGGGCAAAATTGGCTGTTCCCCAAATTTGACAAGCAGAAGATGCAACGAAGGAATTCGTCAGATAAGATTCTTCTTATAACTTTTCATTATCAAGAAGTTGATTAAGCAGGAAACGACAAAACAATTTACCAAGACTACAAACGTATGAATAAAAATTCACATAAGAATAACACATAAAAATAAACCATAAAAATTCACATAAAAGTAAACCATAAAATAACACAAAAGTTCACATAAAAATAACAAAACTTGCTGTGAAAAAATGGTACGTTATCAAATACAGGTTAGAAGAGAATTTTCCACAGCCTAAATTCTACTTACATATTTGGAAAGGCAGGCTGAATTGGTAGTTATTATCACGGGAGTTGTTGAGAGGATAACAACGTCTATGAGTAAGACGGAACTGACATAAATATGTACTGAAAAACAACCATTACAAAGACTGTAACGAGTAGCTTCCTCTTATAGAAGGTAGAAAGTTCGCTAGAACACAAGTATTAAGCGATATTCATACCTCTGTGTATTACTGAGGTGGTAACAGTGGCAAATCTCTCTGAGGATCATGCCTAATAATGGCTATAAGCAAGTAGCAAGCGTGCTGACAAACGTATAGTAATGACAGCACACAGTTTTGGCATTGATATGCCACCATAAGGGAATTGACAGTGCATAGGAGAGGAAAAGATGTATTAAAGCTTCATCAGTTGCAGGGGGTTCCATTGAGATACTGTGTGCATTTGGACATGAAATCTCAGTCCTTCCATTTACAGCGAGCAGTCACTGTCAGTTATCCAACATTCAGTATTTTCCTATACATGGATTTGCCCTTTTAACTGAGTCTGAGTCTCGGGGATACCTCCCTTTCCCATTTCCCCATGGACGACAGTCAGCTTCGACCGCATCTGCGTCAGTTCAGTGATCACAGCATCCGTGGATTCCCGTCCATCATCAAATTGCTAAACAGTTCGGGAACCAATCACAGTGAAAAGGAGGTCTATGAAGCTGAAAGCAGTTTCAGCTGCCGTTCGTGATTTGAGTGGTTTCAGGACTAGGAAATTCGTGAAGTGGTCCTCGTGAATGCTACCAAACCGCCTGACCATGAGTGATGTCATGCCATGAGATCGACTTTCCTTGGCACTTATATTCGTACGTCTCAAAGTGCCAAGTGTCAAACTTCGAAACTATAGAAGTGGTAATTATGGGCGCAATGTTTACATATTTTTCAGATATGAATAACTGTGTTTTCTGTTCGTCGAGATTTGTGTTTTGGTGTGGAAAAATATACATCGTGATTACCTACAAGGCAGACACACACAGACACGCACACATATACATACACCAGTACACACATCTCGGGTATAAGTGAAAGGAAAAAAGTAGATTAACAGTCAGCGTACTTGTTTTCAGACCATCAGTAAAAATAGAGAGAGAGAGAGAGAGAGAGAGAGAGAGAGAGAGAGAGAGAGAAACGTGGCAGTGAAAGGCAGAAAGTTATAGAAGTGTTAAAGAATATCATTTACCTTGATTAAATACTTCATTCCGTCAACATCGTCAGTTTCAAATTTCCGTCGTATATCGTATGGTCTTCGATCCTTTCCTTCGGCTCACAGATTACAATATCTGCAATGTCACATAGAACGTCCTTGCCTTACCTGCTTTCATAAAGTTAATTCGAAGCGTTCTCGAGAAACGTATCCTGATATCCTACTTAGTTTTCTGCAAAAGAAAACTATTGTGCCGGCGTTGTCTGTTCGTCCGCACTTTATTCTGTCCTCCCTCAGATCTTAAAAATTACTGAGGCTAGAGGACAATTGGTATGTTCATCATCCATCCTCCAATCATCAAGCATACCAAATTGCAGCCCTCTAGCCTCAGTAGTTTTTTTTTTTATTTAAGGTTAACGCTAGCCATAATCGTGCTTCTGGCAACGATATAGGTCAGACCACGACCGGGCTGCGGCTAAAGTTTCATTGGCCGCGGCTCATGCAAATTAAGTATACCTTAGTTTAACCAGACCATGAGCTGGTTAACAGCTTTTAGGGCTGTCCCGAAGGATTAGATTTATTTTACGTGGCTAAGAACTAACTGGTTACCTAGCAACGGGACCTACAGCTTATTGTGGAATCCGAACCACATTATGGCGAGAAATGAATTTCTATCACCAGAAATAAATTCCTCTAATTCTTCATTGGCCGGTCGGAGAGTCGAACGCTGGGCCAACAGCGTGCTAGCCGAGAGCTCTACCCACCATTCCAATGAAGAACTTGCGGCTCATAGAGCATTATACCGAGACCACCGAAAGATAGATCTGTTTTCGGTGGTCTTGATTATACGGTGTAGCGACTGTACAGAAAATTCGATTGCACCGAAGAAACTTCGGAGCATTTTTTCCTTGTTGGTTTTGTCTCAACTGGAGGGGTGAACAACATGAAATAAATTCGCACAGCCGCACAACCTGTAAATACGTGAGATTGGTCAGACATGATTCACCTGCTTGTGTATAGATTAAGGTTAGTCGTCTCTACCAACCAGTCTTAGTTGAGAAGTTGAACGATTTATGACAAACCTCAACAGCCGGGGAATTGTTAAATTCATGATATTTTCAATTACAAATTAACATTCTTTACTAACGGTAATTACTGTTTATAATTTAGCAAAATTTATAGCATTTTTTGCTTCTAGATCATCATTTTGTAGCCTTCCATCTACATAATAAGAAAACATAAATCTAATTTTACATATCACATAGTCGTTTCTTTTGCTTCTTACATTCTTGAAATCCGCACCATAGGCTGTTTCACAAAATAGGCCCCATTTATTAAGAAACGGCTCGTCTATTCCTTAAATTATGCAGATACAGGAAAACATACGCGATTGAGGCAAATGGATGCTTATTTTGGAAGTCGTTATGCACCCATTTGCTTATTTCAAAATTATTCAAAAGCCGGATGATAGATAAGAAAAGTTTTTCGAGAGAAAGAAAATATGACAATTTGATGATATGGCTGACAGGCACGTCGGCCTTATACCAGCGTGGGTCTTGTCTAAATGAGGCTTGTCAGCGAAGCAGTGCGCTGAAGGGTAAAAGAAACGCAGCGTGTACCTTTGAACTCCGTCCAATCAACTGAGAAACAAGCTTGGAAAAAATACGCCTGAGGAAAGTTTCCGGTTTAATGATCTCAGGCTCATTTCCCGAAGGTTCTCGTGAACAGATTTTTGAAAGTTTGTCTTTAATTTGATTTCATATCCGTGTGTTTGTGTATTTGTGTGTGTTTGTGTGTGTGTGTGAAAAGTACTAAGTAAGTATATCTTAGTTTAACCAGACCACTGAGCTGATTAACAGCTCTCCTAGGGCTGGTCTGAAGGATTAGATTTATTTTTACGTGGCTAAGAACCAGTTGGTTACCTAGCAACGGGACCT
>NC_089741.1:22776491-22783991 GCF_040412425.1 Macrobrachium rosenbergii | reverse complement strand
ACACACACACTGTTAGTTTGTGTGTGTGTGTGTGTGTTGGGGGGAGCATGTGATAATATATACAGACATAAAAGAGAGAGAGAGAGAGAGAGAGAGAGAGAGAGAGAAAATCCTTGAAATGGCATGGATGTTGCATACAAAATATATTTGGACAGAGAATGACAGTCAGAGAAAGAGAATGTGAGAAGTACCTGGAACCCCTTGTTGTCGAAGAAATATATATGTAAAAGAGAGAGAGAGAGAGAGAGAGAGAGAGAGAGAGAGAGAGAGAGAGAGAGAAACACCCTTGTCCCCTGATATATTCATAGTAAATTCGGCTTAAAGATGCAGCAGCCAGTTGACGCCTGTCAAAGGCAGTGACTTGAAATGCGATCACCGTGCCTTCCTTTGTGTAGGTTTAAAGCTGCGCAGCATCGGGCTTCGAAGGACGTGTAACTCCAAGAGAACAGTTACCTGGAAGTAAATAATCCCAAATGAAAGATGATAGGCCATACATTATTCGTCTCTATTTTTTTTTTGTTTTTTTTTGTTTGTGTTTGTGGACGGTGATGTTATTGCTGCGTTCCTAGAGCAGTGTGTTGCAGTACTTCGGATTCTTATGCTAATTTCCAGCAGACGAATAGGGAAGAGTTTGTATGTATGAGGGATTGATGATGTCACCTAAATACGTGCACACGCGTATGCATATAATTATATTTTATGAACTTTCATAATGGTAGCATTATCATATGGTCGTACAGACACATGCGCGCACACACAGACGCGCGCGCACATATATAATATATATATATATATATATATATATATATATATATATATATATATATATATATATATATATATATATATATATATATATATATACCCAATGAAGGATGATTTATTGAATAGTATTGGCCATGTTTGTTTGTGTATGTGGACGTCACAATCCTTCGGATTCTTATGCTAATATATATAATATATATATATATATATATATATATATATATATATATATATATATATATATATATATATATATATATATATATATATATATATATAAAGGCATTTTAAGTTACTCTTTACTCGTTGTCAAGACATAACAAACAGCAAACAAAACTAACAATGGAATTCTCAGACTACTAATTCCATCTCTCCCTCCGCGTGCATTTATTAAGTTCTAGTGAAAATTAGTACCTTTCCTTCCTCCGCAAATCCAATTCATCCGCTAACCGCAATTGCATTATTGCAACTTGTATCTTTCCCCCTCTTAGTAGGAATGCAATTACGCGAGAGCCAACAAATTCTCTTAAAATTCCAGTCTGACGTTTGCGAATCAAAACCGGCTTTCGTCGCTGCCTCGCGTAATGAGGGTATGCGCCTGTTAATGTCCCCAGTTGACTTTGTAAATGGAATCAGCAGCGAATGTGTGCTGAGCTCTGGGGATTAGGGGTTGGAGTGTCTTCCTGGGTATCCTCCTGGATAAGGAGACTGGATTTATTTCGCTTTCATCCTTATCCTTCTTAGTCTTTGTCTCTTTAATCATGAATGTTTTGCTCTTGTTGCCAGAATTTGTTTAGGTGCTTTGTGTACAGATAAATTCATGGGTCTTTTACTTTTGTTGGCGAAATTGTTTAGATGCTTTGTTTACTGATAAATTCACGAACTTCTTTATTTTTGTATTTTGTTGCCAAAATTGTTTTGGTGCTGTTTACTGATAATTTCTCGAATTTTTCTTATTTTTGGCCAAAATTGTGTAGGTGCTTTGTTTACTGATAATCTGATTAACTTTTTTGTTCCCTAAATTGTTTAGGTGATTTGTTTACCGATAAATTCATGATTCTTTTACTTTTGTTGCCAAAATTGTTTAGGTTCTTTGTTCATTGATTTCATGAACTTCTTTTTATCGTTGCCAAAATTGTTTAGGTGCTTTGTTTATTGATAATTTCATGAAGTTTTTTTGTGCCCAAATTATTTAGGGTCTTTGTTTACTGATAATTTCATTTTTTTGTTGCCAAAATTTTTTAGGTACTTTGTTTACTGATAATTTCATGACCTTTATTTTTGTTGCCAAAATTATTTAGGTGCTTTGGTTCCTGATAATTTCATGGCCTTCCTTATTTTTTGTTGACAAAATTGTTTAGGTGATTTATTTACTGATAAATTCATGAACTTTTTTTTTCTGTTGCCAAAATCGTTTCGGCGCTTTGTTTATTGGTAAATTCATGAACTTATTTTCTTGTTGCCAAAATCGTTTTGGTGCTTTTTTCATTGGTAATTTTAAGTGTCATGATTGTATTCAAATTACAGTTAAAGTATAGAGCCTGTTTATCTAATTATTAAGGAGTTATTAAGGTCTCTTATGGTGGTTATATCCGGCTGGACACACTAAAATTGAAGTAAAACCGTAGATAGAAATCTCGGTGCAAAGGACCTAAAGTTCGCGAAACGAGTTTATAATTGGAAAGTGTTAGGAGAAAGGAGGAAAGAAGGACTTAGAAAAGAGAAAGGAAGAGAGAAGGACTTAGAAAAGAGAAGGGGGAAGAGAAGGACTTAGAAAGCGCTGGGTGGATGTAATAGATGAGGTTTTGGAAAGGAACCTTAATATTCGGGAAGCTTTCACATTTCAGAACTGTCATTCCTTTCACTCTCCTCCAGGCATGTTATTTATGTTCACGGTCATAAAGCTTTGATAATACTTGAAAGCACCTTTCATCATTGCTTTAGTTTTTTTTTAACTGAACTGCTATATCTGTGTGATTTATATACCTGTGTTGCGTAATTTCAGTCGTTATTGATTTGTTACTTTTTTATGCGTTTGCTGTTTTTTTAACATATGGACGTTCAGCCATGTGAATGTTTGTTTTGCAAGCTAATGACCTTTCTGGCTTATTTTTTTATGAAAGTTTGTATAATAATAATAATAATAATAATAATAATAATAAAACCCGGAAAGAAGTTATGCTTCGTGAAGCACTTCAGTGAGGTAATTGTGTGCGTTTTCGCAGTCAGAAACATTTTTTGAATTGATTAATTCGTGTGAAGAGACATCTTGCACCCAACAGGCATCACATTTACTTCACGAGACCACACTGGCTGTGAATGTATAAGAGTTCAGATATACTCCTGAATCTGATCGTAAGACTCTTTGCATATGAATACAACAAAACATATTAGATTTAATTTCTCTGCTGATGTCAGAGACTTCAAAGAAATCTGTCTATGCCCAGATGTTTTCTCTGTTTCACTTAGAATGAACGAAATTACAAAAAGATGTTTTCCTCTGGTTCAGAAGTTTGAGATGGAATCCTTTGGTTCAAAAGTTTGAGATGGAAAGATGTAGGAAAAATACTTATAAGTTAGAAAAACAAGATCGTTGAAAATTTTTGACAAATGAGAGAACAGCGAATCAAAAAGTTTGAGCGGAAAGGTGAAGGCAAAATACTTAGAAGTTAGAAAAACAAGAACTTTGAAAATTCTTGACAAATAAAAGAACATCGAATGGTTTCTTGGTTTCTCTTACCCCCTTTCCCATCCACTTCCATCCCATTCTCATGCAAGTATTTGTGCTTTGTGTGTGTGTGTGTGTGTGTGTGTTTCAGTGGACCCAGTCCCCCTTTGAGCTTCAGTGGACCCAGTCCCCCTTTAAACTGGAGCTCTCCCACGTAAGCCGTGAAACCATTCTAGACCTTGAAATGGCAATTCGTCTCTGCCTCTCTCTACATCGAATCCCAAATGACATCTCTCTGTTTGCGCTTGTTGCCTTGTTAGTATGCAATGAGTTGAGGTGACAGAAGTCCAATGCGCCGTTGTGGAAGTTGGTTTACGGAAACTGGATTCTGATCCCAAAAACGACGCTAGCGAGAAGAGGTTAAAATTATGGTAAAAATACAAGAGGGTTAAGTTAATTTCCTGTTAAAAACAGAAATATTGGTTAAATTTTGGTTCAACAAACAGAGAGGGAGGTGGTTAAATTATGGCATAACAGAAAAGAAGGTTGAAACGTGTTCAAATCAGAAAAAAAGAGGGTCGTTAAAAATATAGATGTGATAGGTTAATTTTTTTTAACATAGAAAATATAGGTTCAGTTTTGGTAAAACAGACTTAGAGAGAGATGGTTAAATTAAGGCGCAACAGAAAAGAAGATTGAAAAGAATTCAAAACAGAAAAAAAGAGGGTGGATTAATAGCAGGTAAAATCTGGTAAAAGAGAGGCTCTTAAAATTATGCTCAAGAAATCGATAAAGCACAGGAGCGTTAGATAGTGGCTTTGGCACCCTCTGTGTGGTTAGTGAGGTGGTTGATGGTCTGGCAGTGATCTGCTTTGAGGGATCATCCATGATTTAGCTGAATGAATGTGCCACTGACTGATGCCTTGCGTCTTTATACTGGGGTCACCTCTTAATGACCGAAACGGCTTTTAGGTGAAGAAGTGTATCCATTTATTTATCAATGCACACACACACATTATATATATATATATATATATATATATATATATATATATATATATATATATATATATATATATATATATATATATATATATATATATATATATATAAGAATTTTTGGTTACTTTTGCACGCGTGACTTTTACATTCGCAAATATTCACCAGAAATATCATCCCCAACAACCATTTAAATGCCCATTTACATTGTAACGACTTTAACGTTGATATAAAGAAAATTGTGCAAGAACGGCGTTTCAGAAGTTTTCAGTAAGGGGTTGAATTACTGCCGATATCTTGCGGGCGCTTGCTATTGCAAACAGTTATTAAAACACACATTATTATATATATATATATATATATATATATATATATATATATATATATATATATATATATTTATATATATACACAATATATTGTGTGCGTGTGTTGGGCCACTAATCTCGTTTAAACGGTATATATATATATATATATATATATATATATATATATATATATATATATATATAATGTGTGTGTGTTTTTATAACTGTTTGCAATAGCAAGCGCCTTTACTGAAAACTTCTGAAACGCCGTTCCTGCACGATTTTCTTTATATCAATGCTAAAGTCGTTAGTATGTAAATGGGCGTTTAAATGCTTGTTAGGGATGTTGTTTGTCTTCAACAAAGGGGCGATGGCTTTACGATGAGATTATGGAAGTATAATTTCATAATGATTAAGACAGAGTTAGGAAAGTTATGTTGAAGGGAATATTCAAGTAAGTGAATAATTCGGTTAACAAGTTAGTGATACGATACAGTAAGGCTGAAATGTTGGCAGTGACGCGTGACATATTCCAACGAAATATAATTTTTTTATCGGGCCGAAAATAGATTAATTTATGCTGTTAGATTTCTTTGTTTTAAATGACGAAAAATTTTAATGCTTTCATGGTTGGAGCTATGGATGCAATTAAACTAATCCTTGCTCATGCCTCTAAAGAATCATAGAGTGTCATAACTTGGGAAATAATAACAATACCGTCGTAAGTTTTTTGTAAACTTATCACCAGAAAACGGATGAAAAACTTAGAGATGAAAAATCCGATTATAGGAAGTCAGGTTTTGCACAAATTAAATATTTGTGTTGAGACATATCATGCAGCTGTGTATGGAATTTAAAATCCCCCATGGTGGCTTACATTGATTATGCGAAGACAATAAATGTAGTAATCAGCAAAAGACATCAGATTTTGAGAGAGCCCACAGACCATTAATAGGGAAGGTTTTGAGTCATTGCGGAAGTCCATGCTAATGGATCCTTGTCAAGTGAATTTGCTGGAGATAATGGGGTGCTACAAGGAAATGTTCTGTCATCTTTGCTGTTTGACCATCTCATGGATTTTATAACGGGAAAAACGTAAGAGGTTGGAGATATAAAAGAAGGTTTAGTTTGGAATAACGATAGAAACTTGACAGACTTAGAATACCCAGATGATGCTGTTTTAATCAGCAAAATACGAATAGACTTACAAATATTGTTACATAGAGCTCATCTTATGTCTAGAGAGATGGACTCAGGATAAATGTAAAGAAAGTAGAGGCGAAGGGGTGAAATAGCACTAGATGGAGAAAGGATTAATGAGGTTGTGTCTTTCAAAAATTTAGGAACAATGATATCCAATACAGGTGCTGTTGAGTTGGAGTTGGGTGAAACACACACACACACACACACACACACACACACACACACACACACACAAAAGACAACTCAAACAGGCGGAAGAAGCTTTGGAAACCAAGTAGACTAAAATTGCATACGAAAGAAAGGTTATACATTATTCTAGTAAGATCTGTATTGCAATACGGACATGAATTAGAGTATGACAGTGAAACAATATCTAAAAGACTTTGTCGATTTGAGATTAAAGCGTAATGGAGGATATTAGGAGACACGGTAAATTACGACTGAAATTCCATATGTAGATAAAGTAATGCTGAAGGGGAGATCTAGATGGCTTGGGTAATATTTTGTGATAATGGCAGGGAGCCGAAGGGGAGGGGAGCCCTAGAGAAGAGGGAGAGGCTGCATTTGTGGAGACGTGAGAGGAAAAGGAGTAAACAAAGGAGGACACAAGACAGAACCACCTGGAAAAGGCTGATGATAAACAACGACGACCCCAACTAGGAATTAAGCTGAGAAGAAGAAAAAGAAGAAGCAAAAGAAGAGGAAGAAATAGAAGAAGTGCAAGCTGCCTCCTTGCGGAAGATAAAGCGCGGTAAAAACGTCAGTGGCGGAATTCCACAAAGGCCAGTAGTATTGCATGGCGCTAGAGGTGATGGTAATAATGATGATTACACTTACTAAAAGAGTAAGTGTAAACTTCTCTCTCTCTCTCTCTCTCTCTCTCTCTCTCTCTCTCTCTCTCTCTCTCTCTCTCTCTCGCTAAACACGGAACTGCGTGTGACGAAACTCATCAGAGCCTCGGCCTCCTTAAATAAACAGTGAAATATTTCAACTCACGTGCAGAGTTGTTTGCGTGTTAGTTCAGTAACAACAGTTCGGAAAAACAAACATTTTAATACAAGTTGTTCGTAATGAGATTGCAACAACGGCGTCAGGGAGGCAGCGAGGGTCGAGAATGTACGATTGTACAAGTTCCTTGCATGTAGTGGTAATCTCTGTTCCCATATGAAAGATGCGCTATATATCCTTGATGTGTCTTTTATTGATAGACTTAATAATATCTGCGATAATGGCTACTTTTTCTTTTGTTTTATTGGAATTTTATTCATGTTTCTGTGTTCCCTGATTATATAACCTTTCTGCTTTTAAGATGCTGACCTTTTACCTCCGTCATGGATAAGCCTCTCCCTTCTTCCTAGATTTTCGTTTTCTATTTTCCTTCGGGTCTGGGCTACAAAAGGGCTTTAGGTTGCCTTGCACATTGGTGTTGTTCCTATGGCAAGTATATATATATATATATATATATATATATATATATATATATATATATATATATATATATATATATATATATATATATATATGTTACTAAAAGGACCTCATTCAAACTGGTTGGTA
>NC_089741.1:22751491-22773991 GCF_040412425.1 Macrobrachium rosenbergii | reverse complement strand
CTTTCGCTTTCTCTTATCCATTCTGTCCTCGATTTAGCCAAAGCAGTTTCTACTCCAGTTTTACTTCTTCCATCTCTGAACGTATCTCAAGTTTTATCACATTTTGGGGAGGGAGGTTGCTACATTCAATTTCAGCTAAATCCAGAACTAACAGGTTTTATCCCTTTCACGCTTTCACACAGTCTGCTCAAACACAGCAAGATTGACTCTGTCATTCCTTGCATCTCTATCTCATACTAGACACAATCACGCTTTTAACTCTCAGTAGTGAAACACCTGTCCTTGTATTATTGCTCTGCTAAGTTCAAAAGTATTAAGCTATTTATCATGGAACACGTCTCTTCCCAAGCAATCATAATCAAAATCTCAAGATTTATAGCTTTTGTTTAATTTAAATTCAGGATATGCAGCTACAAGCCTGTCGGACTGGCCATTTTGGTAATTTTCTCAACACACTTAGAGGCGTCAGTGCAATTGTTTTGTTTTGTATCATAATGTGTGTGTGAGAGAGAGAGAGAGAGAGAGAGAGAGAGAGGGGATTTTTGAAGCCATCGTTGTAATTGTTTTGTTTCTTATCATGATGCAAGAACAACAGAGTAAATCCCGTTTGTTTGTGTGTGTGTGTATGTGTGTGTGAGAGAGAGAGAGAGAGAATTTTTGAAGCCATCACTGATACTGCTTCTCCCTGGTATATATCGTAATCGGAACGCATTCTAAACCACAGGAACGACGATATCGTATGATATTGCTTCGTGAAATCGACACAGAATTGTGATTGATAGTAAAGTAATTTCATTTAACGTTCCGAACATCCCTTGACTCCAGTAAACCCGCGGTTGCTTTTCTAACAGGATTTAGCCATTCATATATGAGCGACAATATCCATTTCGTATCGTTTGTCCGTTTGTCTCCGACAACATTCAGATACAAATTTAATAACGACTGTGTCCCTGCGGCCTGTTTGTCCGTCTGTCTGTCTGTGTCTCTCTCCGAAACAAGATGCTGGTATGAATTTATCAGGGATATTCGCCTCGTTGTCTGCTGTCTAGTTGCCTCTTCTCTCTCTCTCTCTCTCTCTCTCTCTCTCTCTCTCTCTCTCTCTCTCTCTCTCTCTCTCTCTCTCTCTCATTATTTTCACAATATTCCGTTTTGGCAAAAGATAAAATACGTTTGGTGAAAGGCATGGACATTCTCTCTCTCTCTCTCTCTCTCTCTCTCTCTCTCTCTCTCTCTCTCTCTCTCTCTCTCTGGGTTCGACGCATTTACAAAGAGCTGACATAACATTCATTACAACGCTTTCAAATGCAAATTCCATTTGCCAGATC
Organism: Macrobrachium rosenbergii; assembly: GCF_040412425.1. Classification (NCBI taxonomy): domain Eukaryota; kingdom Metazoa; phylum Arthropoda; class Malacostraca; order Decapoda; family Palaemonidae; genus Macrobrachium; species Macrobrachium rosenbergii. Next base: position 22,772,666 of record NC_089741.1, on the reverse strand, counting down.
AGTTCTTTTGTCATCAGCCATTTTGGTTGGCAAACGACGAGGATTTGTTTGCCTAAATGCGAACTAAAACGATGGGGACCATTTTAGAAGCGACGGGAGTTTTTAGGATAACTGTTTGAAAGCCGAGTTTTATTATGCAGAGACTCATTTTTAGATGATATTTCGAAGTGCCGAACAATTTTTTTTATAACACTATGATACTGGAATGTGTCTCCGCTGATAGTTATCATTGTGAGCATCGTGTAAAGAGAGATTATTGACGAGAGCTCAGAGCTATCAAGATTTCATGCCTGTAAATGAATGAACTAAGGTCATTAAAATTTAAATTCTTCATAAAAGAAAATCCTGTTCATATTATGGTTGAAAATACGTATGACCAGAGTTGCTTTGTTGCGTAGCAACTATCATGTTCTCTTCATCAAAACTTATGCGCTTCAACATGGCGAGAAGTTTTGAGTAGGACATGAAGGGCGAGATGTTTCTTTGTCCGCTTTTATATATTAAATTTTTAATCCGTTTGGTGTTTCCTGAAGCTTTTATTTTCCGAGTGGTTACTTGAGAATATTATCCTTCCCTCAATTATCTTCCTCTTAACCCCCCCCCCCTTTTTTTGTATCCAAGAGGATGCTATAATTTTGTCAGTGACATTCGACTAATTTTATGATTCTCTCTCTCTCTCTCTCTCTCTCTCTCTCTCTCTCTCTCTCTCTCTCTCTCTCTCTCTCTCTCTCTCTAAAATAAAGGAATAAAAGAAGTCGTTTCAGAACCAGGAATAGGATATGCGATAATAGATTCAATACAGTTTTATATGACAGTTCCATATATTCAGAAAATCTCTTTTTCTCTAGAAGTGGAAAGTACTTGAGTGTCTTTTCATTCCGTTTTCGTCGTAAACAAAGGAAGACTAATCCCCATAAAAAGATGTCGAAGAAATAAGATATATATAATTTAAATCCCCCTTTTTTACAAGCGTCCTTTGTGTAAATGGAACCTGGGCGTTGAGTTGTTAGGGACAAAAAAAAGAAAGAAAGAAAAACCCATGCGGGGAGGTTTAGCATGCGACGAAAGTGTCAAGAGTAGGCCCTTGTGGAAACTTTTTGTATAGAAGAGTTTTATGAAGGTCACGTTCGCTTCCTAGAAGGGAAATATGTGAATGTCATCCCAGCCTCCGTTCCCCAGAACACGACTCGAAATGTATTTCATAGATTCATTCTTTTCACGCTCCTTTCAGTCTCTTTCGGGGAAGAGAGACGACATTAGGATTTCTTGAGGCCTTTTCTTCGCGTTGGGGAATTTTTAGATTGCGAAATTCAATATTTTCTTTTGCTGTACAGTAAGTGCCTTGTGGAAAATGAAACATTCATTGTAATTACTGCAGAATGATGCAAGTTTTTTTTTTTTACCCATACAAGTAATATTTAATCACATGGATATGGATGGCACTGTGTGTTTATTTATGTGTGTGTGTGTGTGATGGGTGAATAATTTCCAAGAAAGTACTATCATGATAGAGGAATAGCATTTGAGAAAATACTGATATATGGGACAGACGTGTACGTTTAAGGGTGCGCATTGCATTAGAGAAGATTACCACGATTGTCAAGGAAAAATGTTGTCCTTGGCACTCTTGATTTTCAACTTTTAGCTGATAACAAGGACTGCGTGTTTGAATAGGGATTGTCGCAGTCTTTTCTCGACATTCCTCGCTTATTAATGTTTTGATAGGGATTTTTTCAGATTCCCAATTTTTTAACACCGACTTCTCCAAAGTAATAAAGAAAAAAAAGAGTCTTCGAAATTTTAGCTTTGGTAGTTTTTTTTACAATGCCATTTTCTAATGCATTTATTTAAGATCAGAGAATAGTAAAACTACCCTTAATTCTATTGTTCTTTCCTCTCTGTTTTATGTTTTTATACATATGAATATTTTTTATGGAAACTCTCTTTGTAAGTTGATCGTCTTAATTTTTATTACCTTCGTTGTTATTTGTCCACTTAGATAATCATCTCTTTGTCAGTCTTTCATCGTTTTTCTATCTAATTAAAGTTGTTTCTTTTTCTTCTTTATGCTAATAATTTTTATGCCATGGGTCATCTATTCCGTAAAAGTTCCGATAGTATACGGGGAATAAACACCAATTTTAGACATAGTCGACCTCTCATATATTACCACCATTTTGACCCTAAAGATACACTGATGATACGAAGTAATAATATTAATGTGTCACAGTCCCTTTTATATTCACTTGTTTTCTTCGGTCCTGAGATAGGGAAACGCATTAGGTAGGGTGCCCCATTGACCTTGTGCACTTGAAAAACCATAACACTGTTCCCCAATATGATAAAAAAAAATGTCAGCCAATAACTAGGTTAACGTCCATCCCCGCCCAATTTCGACTGAATTAGCAGCCTTGCCATTGAGTCAATTGAATTTTAAGTCGGAAATTCAAAGCTTTGTTGCTTCCATTTTCATAATTTTCATTTGCAGGAAAATAGTTCAAAATGATGACGCCAGTCTTATTCCCCCACTTATTTATAAACGAGATCTCTTCTTTCCGTATTTCCCTTTACCTGCTTTTATTTCTTTCTAATGATCACCATATTCTTTGGAAGCTTCTTTCTAATGATCACCATATTCTTTGGAAGCTTCTTTCTAATGATCACCATATTCTTTAGAAGCTTCTTTCTAATGATCACCATATTCTTTGGAAGCTTGAATTTCAAGTGGGTTTTTTCCATATGAATATGGTTCATCTTCTGAATAATAATAATAATAATAATAATAATAATAATAATAATAATAATAATAATTATTATTATTATTATTATTATTATTATTATTATTATTATTATTATTGTTGTTGTTTATGATGAATGAAATTGCTGCATCAGCTGAATTTAATTAGTATAGAGTCTTCTCTGTTTTTCTGATTATTGCTTTTTCTCTGCTACTGCATCGGGCGAGTAACGTTCCGATGTTATACATCTTCAGGAGGGATATAGTCGAAATTCCGGGACTGCATATATTCCCATATTTAAATTATGGAGGCCATAGTCCGTTACTATGAAGGTATTTGCCGATTAGAGTATACAGTTATTACTCCAACGTTTCTCCCAGTTCCAACTGATTATGCTCACGGCTGCGGGTAGGAGTAGAGTGTTGATGGTCGGGTCTACTCAGTATACAGTCGAGGGTCAGCAGGGGGTAGACCTCGTGCTGAATTTTGATTGGCCATGGCAGGATGCTGACTGCCTATTGGCGGCGAGTTTTCTTCAAGCCAACTTTTCAGGCGTGGTGAGTGCGTGACGTCACGGGCTGGTGTTCTCCTGCGTCTGTTCCCATTGGTGGCAGGATTGTTCGTCTGATCTGCTGGTGTTTCTAGGCCGGGGGTGTCGCTCGTTCTGGTGTCGGTCGCAAGTCTTGGTATTATTGTCCTTCTTATATTTGTGGGGAGGAAGAGCACTTCCTGAGTCGTATTCAGAGAGGGCTTCTCTTGATGGACGAGGAGCGTCTCTAGTAGTCGTAGACGTAGCGAGATTGAAGCTCTCCCAATTATCGTGGTGTTCTTGATAATTCCGTCACAGGAGATGGCATCCTGGTGTGAGTTTCTGGTATGGATTTTTATTACTCCCTCTTGTGAGTGACATGAAATCTTCTTCGACAGTTTCATAGTGGTCATACCAATGTATGAGCCGGGACATCCACGGATGGGGCATTTAAACTGGCAGACCACATTAGTTTGTTTCAGAGGATCTCTTGTTGGCGGGGTTGGGTTATTTTTCATGATTAAATGTCTCTTGCGCCGATTTTGATAGTAGACGACGAGGTCCAGGTTGATGTCATCTCCGGTGGGGAATACGTTTTCAGTGATGATTTTCCCCATGATATCGCCATCTTCTCGATATTGCGGGTGCATTCTCGCTTTGTAGGGCAGCTTGGTTTTCTCTTGGGGATGGGGCTGTGGTCTCATTCGCTCATCGCACCATCTACCCAGCGCTGCACGTATATATACTTTCTTGTTGGAGTACCCGTTGTTAATGAGCATCTGAGATACACGATCGAATTCTCGTTGGGTGTCCTGCCAGGTAGAGCAGTGAGTAAAGGCCTTCTTCACATAGGCCTTGATGGTGGTGTTCTTATACCTTGCAGGACACGCGCTGTCTCCATTCAGGCAAAGGCCTAAGTTAATCTTCGGTCTTGCAGATAAGGACATGAAGGAAGGGGAGCTGGTCGTTACTGCTGAATTCGATGGTGTAATTCAGGGAGCTACACTGCTGGAATGTATAGCAGATAGCTTCTACCTCATTTTCGTCGTCGGCTTGTACAAAGATATTGAGAAGATGAAGATATCATGAGGAAAATCATCACTGAAAATGTACTCCCCACCGGAGTTGACACCAAGCTGGACCTCGTCATCTACTATCAAAATCGGCGCACGAGAGATTTAATCATGAAAAATAACCCAACCCCGCCAACAAGAGATCCTCTGAAGCAAATTCATGTGGTCTACCAGTTTAAATACCCCGTCCGTGGATGTCCCGGCTCATACATTGGTATGACCACTATGAAACTGTCGAAGAAGATTTCATGTCACTCACAAGAGGGAGTAATAAAAATCCATACCAGAAACTCACACCAGGATGCCATCTCCGGTGCCGGAATTATCAAGAACACCACGATAATTGTGAGAGCCTCAATCTCGCGACGTCTACGACTACTAGAGGCGCTCCTCATCCATCAAGAGAAGCCCTCTCTGAATACGACTCAGGAAGTGCTCTTCCTCCCCACAAATATAAGAAGGACAATAATACCAAGACCTGCGACCGACACCAGAACGAGCGACACCTCCGCCCTAGAAACACCAGCAGATCAGATGAACAGTCCTGCCACAATTGGGAATAGACGCAGGAGAACTCCAGGCCGTGACATCATGCAACGTCACGCACCACCCAGTGATGCCATACCCCTACCCCGCCGGTCAGCAAGACTGCAGCAGTGTGACCTTCATGCCTGAAAAGTTGGCTTGAAGAAAACTTTCATCAGCCAATAGGTAGCCAGCATCCCGCCCTAGCCAATTAAAATTCAGCATGAGGCCTGCCCTCCTGCTGACCCTCGACTATATATTGAGAAGACCCGACCATCAACATCAGTCACTACCTACCCTCAGCCATGACCATGCTCAGTTGGAACTGGGAGATAAGTTGGCATAATAACTGTATACTCTAATCGGCAAATACCCATTACCTACATTGTAGTCAACTCTACGGACCATGTCTTCCATATTTAAATATAGGAATATATGGAATCCCTGAATTTCCACTACAGTATTTCCCTTCTGAAGATGAATAACATCGAAACGTTACTCGCCCGATGCAGTAGCAGAGAAAAAGCAATAATTAGAAAAGCAGAGAAGACTCTATACAAATTAAATGCAGCTGACACTACAATTTCATTCAACAATACCTGTTTAAAAGAGGGTCTTCTGCCGGTTATTATTATTATTATTATTATTATTATTATTATTATTAATATTCATTTTACGTGTATTCTCTTCCTGTCCCTTTGATATCTTATGTTTGAGTGAGTGACGGTTTATTTTAAATTGCTCTCTTGTTCCTGGCCAAATAATTACTACGTTTATAAAAAGGGAAGATACGGAGAGGTGTAATTATACACCGTAATTTTTCGCGCGAAGACCTCAGCTCTTAATACAAGGTTTAGATTTAAACGTAAAGCCTTACTGTATGATTATCACTTTCATGCATTTTCCTTTGTTTAGATGAATGTACAACATTTTACATTTTATGTGTATATACAGTATATATATATATGTGTGTGTATATATATATATATATATATATATATATATATATATATATATATATATATATATATACAGATATGTATGTGTGTTTATGCTTGCATGTGGGTATATATATATATATATATATATATATATATATATATATATATATATATATATATATATATATATATATATATATATGTGTGTGTATATATATATATATATATATATATATATATATATATATATATATTTATATATATATATATTACATGCACACACATATATATATATAAATATGTATATTTGTATATGTATGTATGTATGTGTATATAGATTTAACATTGAAATTGGTCGAAAATAATCCCACTAAATTCTGAAAACCCTTTTAATCCTTTAAGAAGTTAGCGAGGAAATACCAGAATAGCAGGAAGAGGATTCCATTGTCTACGTTGAAAAGGAATTCTTTATCACCGAACTTGAAGAATTCCAGTTCGAGTCGAGCTTTTCCAACTCTCGTTCTCTCTCACATTTTTATCCTGTTTCCTATCAGAATTCCCCCAGCTACGACAACAGGCGTTTCCTGAAGAAAAAAAGATTTGGATCAAAAAATGTTTTCGTTGAATTACTATTTAGACAGTGGCAGAACTGTATTTTTCCGAGAGCTGAATACATTTTTTGGTCCCAAAACGTTTTTTTTTTCCGAATGTTATTTAGACTTTGGAAAACTTATTTTCTTTTTAGAGCTTTAAATTGTTTGGGATTAATTTAAACACTAGTTCAGCCACTTTTTTCGCGACCAAGATGTTTTCGGTAAATAATTATCTAGACTCCAGTAAAAGTATTTGATTTCATGAGCCGAAAAACAAACATTTTTGGACCCAAACTGTTTTTTGAAATAGCATTAACATTTTACGAAAGCCATTCTGTTTGGAAAGCTGGAAAATTTCGTGAAATCAAATCTTTTTCTTTGATGATTATTTAGATTTTTTTAAAATGGAGTGCGATTTGTTTCCTTTTAATGATAAGTTTCTGCATAATTTATCACACTGGCGTTGTCTGTCTTTGAGGCTGCAAGGTTTTGCGAGGTTCCGGATTTAGCTGTTGCGTTCCAGGCGGTGACCGTGCAACCGATATTCTCAATCCTTGGTGGTGTTTAGTGCCTTGGGTTTGAGCTCTTTTGCTCGAGGTTAATTTTAACCCACTTTTATTCTTACCAACTTTTATTCTTACCAGTTTTTTTTTTTGTACATTGACATGAACCTCTAATGTAACAAGCAAGTCATTTATCTCTGTCTATCGAGGATAACTGGTGCAGCATCTGTTCGAATAAGTTTTGTCCCCCGTAAGGAGGTAGTGCCGGCAGTGCACCTCATGCGGTGCGCTGCAGGCATTACTCACGGTTCTTTGCAGCGTGCCTGCGGCCCCTAGCTGCAACCTCTTTTGTTCCTTTTATTGTACTTCCGTTCATATTCTCTTTCTTCCGTTACTTTCCACCCACTCCTAACAATTGTTTCAGAGTGCAACTGCGAGGTTTTCCTCCTGTTACACCTTTAAAACTTTCCTACTTTCATTTTCCCTTTCGGCGCTGAATGACCTCACAGGTCCCAGCGCTTGGCCTTTGGCCAAAATTCTATATTCTGTTCTATTCTTCTATTCTGTTCGATTCGAATCATTTGTATTACTGAACAGAAACAGCGCTAGTTGCTAGTTGATTGCAGGTGATTTTTGCAGAAATCGAAGACTGAGGAAACCAGTTACTTTAGCTGTGTCACAGATGTGCAGAAGGATTAGCAGCAGTAGTAGAAGTAGCAATGTCGATAAGCATATACTATCCTTCATTACCACGGCTGTCCGATTTGTGTGTGTGTGTATGTGTGTGTGTGTGCTTGAGTTCTCTCGATGTATTACACATTACGTTCTTAGTGTACTTTCACTTCCTTATTTGTTTTTATCCTTTATTTAATAATGTAATTTATGCGTACTGTATGTACATATATTTATATATACTCGTGTGTGTGTGTGTGTGTATATATATATATATATATATATATATATATATATATATATATATATATATATATATATATATATATATGCATACATGTGTGTATGTATGTGGGCACAGATAATAAACCATAGATGTCGATTAACATCGGATTCATTGGGAATAACGTACACCCACAAATGCAATTAACAATTGCATGTGCCCATTCCAGGGTGTGCACCTGGACCTTTGGTTTAGATACATTGATGAGCAGTCGACTTTGGCCTCTCGTTCCTGCAGGCCCATCGCATACGAAGTTTCTATTTTACGAATAATAATAATAATAATAATAATAATAATAATAATAATAATAATAATAATAATAATAATAATAATAATAATAATAATAATATCCCCCTTGGACCAGTGGAAGTGTAATGGGGAAAATGGCCCGAACTTAACAATTTCCGTTGGTGGCTGCAGTTAGGATATTTATGTATTTGTTAACTGTTCCCATCAATATTCATCCTGGATTTGCTGGTGGGATTTATTGAAAATATAATTCCAATCCAAGAGACAAGAAACCACGAAACTGTGGTTTCCCTGAGGTCCAAGCATGGGTCACTGAGGGGAGGGGTCGAGGTCTGTAGACTGACAAGAAGTCAAACTTGTCATAAGGCCATTTTGTGAAATAACATCGACATGGTCTTACTGCTTACCAGACTTGATCGTATACTTTTCGGTGAATAGTTCTTGAATTTGCACATCGAAGAGAGAGAGAGAGAGAGAGAGAGAGAGAGAGAGAGAGAGAGAGAGAGAATGTCATGCCATTATCGGATGTATTATTTTATCTTTTGCCAAAATGGAGTATTGTGATGGTAATGAGAGAGAGAGAGAGAGAGAGAGAGAGAGAGAGAGAGAGAGAGAGAGAGAGAGAGAGAATGCCCGTCCGTGCTGTTCCCCAGATGTATTTTATCTTTTGCCAAAATGGAATATTGTGAAACTAGAGAGAGAGAGAGAGAGAGAGAGAGAGAGAGAGAGAGAGAGAGAGAGAGAGAGAGAGAATGTCCATGCCATTATCGGATGTATTTATCTTTTGCCAAAATGGAATATTGTAAAAATAATGAGAGAGAGAGAGAGAGAGAGAGAGAGAGAGAGAGAGAGAGAGAGAGAGAGAGAGAGTCCCTTTCATCGAAGAATGAGTTTATTATCTAATAAATAAAGGAGCAAAATGTCGTATTGGAAGGTGGAATACAATACAGCTTTTATCCAGCTCGCCATTTCGGGTGGGGGCAATAAATTACCAGGAAGGAAAAAGATCCCAGATGTCGTTTGTGCTGGATCAGCTTCAGATTATAAGAAATCCTTCTCTGGTTATTCTCAGTTTTCTTTGATTTCTTTCAAAGGAATATTACGCGAACCAAAACCCTGACTCAACATTTTCTTTTTTAGTCCACCTTTATTTGTTTCCCTGCGTTCGTATTTTATTAGTTTCCTCGATCCATGAATGTTAAACTACCTTTCCCTTCTTTTCCTGTTCCTTTCCACTGGTGTTCTTTTGTACTGGCCCGCTTATGAATGATAAATTGCTCAGGCAGATAATGGCATCTGCCAATGGCAGTTTCATTTATCATTCCTTGTCGCTTATTCCTTTGTTCGTAGATTTCAACAGGTATTTCCGTTAATCTCAGGTTTCATTCGGTTTTCTTCCATTCATGTTTACTCTTTCCTAGTTGATTACTCTTTTTTTATACTTGCATGTTTACCTGAAGCCCATGTGAACCGAACTAATATGGTGCATGTAGTCTCCTGGTTGTAAATGAGACTCTCTTTCAGTCCACGTAACCTTTATGAACGGGACAGTTTTAGGCCATATAGCCCATGAAGCTTGTATGCACTAAACAGTTTTTGCAGTTGAGAAAATGCTTTACAGGTTTCTGGGCTGCAACATAGAAAGGTGCATTGCAAGTTTCTGCTCTGCTGTCTCGGTTGCATGCAAAACTTTCGTAGGAGGAAAGTTGGCCTTACTGTATATCTACCATTCTTGCATTTGCAAGTTTTTTATGGCATATTTCAATTTGCCACTCGGTAATTGTGGTTGTAATTTGGCCCATATGTCGTCGTAAAATGTTGATCCTAATACTTGCACTTTACACTTTGGGTAACCGATTATGGTTAGGAATAGCTAACCACAGATGATTATCTTAATATTTTCTGACTATCACGACGTTACATTTACTTACAGTGTCTAAGAAAATGGAACACATCCTGTCTGCTTGTTTGTTTGTGCCACTTTCTCTCTCCCTCCTTCACACACACACATTCTATTCTCTACTCAGCAGCCTTCGTCTCTCTCTCTCTCTCTCTCTCTCTCTCATCGTCATCATCACTGAAAACGAGTTTGTGGAGAATGTACAAGAGAAAGTGTGAAGTAATAACTACCTCCAAATATCAATTAACCAGTTTAAAAACCCCCCCTTCCCCGTTCCATCTCCCCCTCCAAAAAAAAAAAGAATAAATGGGTAGACTCTTTCAGTTGGAAATTTCGGAGTAAAACCAGCCCAACATAAACATGGACTAATGGTATCTGTCCGTGCAGCCCCCAACGAAAACACATCTGTTTTGATTTGAAGGAAAGAAAGGCAGAAGGAAATATGGGCGTGAAATGGGAAATCGAAAATGGAAGATTTATTTCTACGAGGATGTAAGAATATCAAGATGGCCATTTCTTGACGTTATTATAATTATTATTGAATGAGACCATAAAATAAGAGAAGAATAGAAGTAAATTTCTATATTAAATAATAGTAAAGTTGTAAATGCATGCATTCAGTAGCCAAAATTAGCTGGCAAATCTGTTAAATATGTGAGTGAAAAATGTAAGCCGTCTGTGATTGGATTCGTAGATATTGGCGTTAATGAAAATGCATGTATGATTACGCTGAGACAAAAAATGAATAACACTCAGAGAGTGTTTTTCCGTGTAAGAGGAGCGGTTATTTCCTTTGAAGTTTTTAAATGAATTCCCACATTTTACCACGTCTTCGGTTAAGTCTCATTCTTCAATGAATGATGATAATCCCTTAAAACTGATCCATATATTAAATAAAAATCTTCAAAACTGGTCCTTCCATAGGGTTAGTATCGTCAGTGCACCTCACACGGTGCACTGTAGGCATTACTTAAGGTTCTTTGCAGCGTCCCTTCGGCCTCCAGCTGCAACCCTGTCATTCCTTCTGCTATACCTCCGTTCATAATCTTTTTCTTCCATCTTACTTTCCACCCTCTCCTAATAGTTATTTCAACATTATTTTCAGCTCTGAATGACCTCATAGGTCCCAGCACTTGGCCCTAGGCCTAAATTTTATATTCCAGTTCCAATTCAAAACTGATGTATCTGGAACTTGTTTTACTCTTGCATTATGGTAAGTACCTGTAATCAACAGCTGATTTCATTACCAGATCGTAAACAAATGAAGAACATTACATATCTCGCACAAGCACCCTTTTCATCCTCCTGTACTAAAATAAATACGCGTAATTGGAAGATAAACCGATTACTATCATGTGTTTTTGATTCAGCTGATTTTCATGTTTCCTGGCGAGTTCAAAACAATTGCAATTATTTTTCGTTCAGCGACCCAATACTCCAGGCTTTACTCTGGAACTTCAGCCAGTTTTATTTCCTTTTAATAACGTCAGAGCTCCATGAAGTTTAGATATCTTCGGATGAGGTTTATGTCTTTAATTTGTACTGAAATATTGCAGAATTTGATCATAGTAATGGAAGGATTTGTAAACATTTTGCCGTGTTCGGAGTTATTCAATAGATTACTAAAAGCATTTTTGTATTTATCTGAAAATTATTGCTAAACTTAATTAATTTTCAGTGTTTAAAATTGTAGAAAGCTGGGTAATTCCGTTGCAAAGCTGGATTATTCATCTGCATAATATATAGGTTTAAGCATTTAACTTTTCCTTTGTTTCTTTCTTAAATGCATTTAATACTCTTTAGTTACTGCTTCAGTCTTCTGCATGCTAATTTTATCGTTACGTTTTTACAAACATCATATCGATAAAGTTACACTTTGTTGTTCTTGTTTTATATCGCACTTCAGGTATAAACGAATTTTTCTCTTATTTTTATTTGTTTTTAACTTGGTTTTTATCTTGTTTATTCCATTTTAATTTGTGGGGCATTTTAACGGTGTTGGTATAACGTAAGGCTTAGTTACTGCAAGCTGACATTTTCATGAACATTTTCTTTGCATTTCCTGGACACTTCCCGATTTTCAACCGAAAAAATGCCATCGCGATCAAGCGTGCGAACCGTATCATCCTAAGTAGGATGTCATCAGAGTCTCAGTTGTCATTAGGATAATCGGAGCACAAGCTGAAAGCAGTGTTGAAGGATTTCACTTTTTTTTTTTTTTTTTTTTCATAACACGTCACTTTGCCTTCATTTTTGGAAAATTATTAGAAAAATGAAATACATTTTACCTTCATTATTGGAAAAGTATTAGAAGAATGAAATACATTTTACCTTCATTATTGGAAAATGATTAGAAAAACGAAATGCATTTTACCTTCATTATTGGAAAATTATTAGAAAAATGAAACACATTCAAGAGTGAATATTGTAATCTCTTGTCAAGATTTGATAATTTACTTTACTCTGTCGATTAGACAGGAAAAAAAAAAAATACTTATTCGGCCTTCATAATACCGAGAATATTACTGGAGATTACAACGCATACTGTCTCTTTGCAGAGCTGACAAGCAAAGCTGGCTTTATTTTGCCTGCCGTTAATGGTCTGTTTTTTTCAGAGCGGAAATTGAATTTGAAAGGTCCACTTTGATCAGGTGTGTAGTCCCCGAGTTTATTTCTTCTCCAGTATCTCTTCTCTCCTGTGTCCCGAGGATACCTATCGATTTTCAATACCTGCAAAGGACAGCTCAATTTTTGGATGAAAATGTTTTCCCGTTTGTTTTCTTGTCTGTCTGTTTGACTGGCTGTTATACAGTATGTTCGCTCACAGAACTTATTTTGAGCAGTTGGTGCGGTTGTAGATCTGTTAGTCCGTTTCTCAAAAAGCATCACTCCATAGGGGGTAGTGCCGCCAGTGCACCTCGTACGCTGCACTGTAGGCATTACTTAAGGTTCTTGCAGCGTGCCTTCGGCCCCTAGCTGCAACCCCTACGTTTCTTTTACTGTACCTCCTTTCATATTCTCTTTCTTCCATCTTACTTTCCACCCTCTCCTAACAATCGATTCATAGTGCAACCGCGAGGTTTCCCTCCTGTTACACCTTTCAAACCTTTTACTCTCAGTTTCCGTTTCAGCGCTGAATAACCTCAGGGGTCCCAGCGCTTGTGCTTTGGCCCGAATTCTATATTCAATCAGTCAATCAAAAAGCAACATATCCCACAGACAGACAAATAGCAGATGTACAAATTATGACTTCCATATTTGACTGTGTATCTGTAGTCAAATACGGAAGTCACAGTTATAAACTTGCAACTGTCTACCATATTGTTGCTTTGCAGAAACATTGAATTTTTCCCCGGAAAGGTAGATGAAATTAAATAGTATTAGTGACCCACACAGTTATAACAGCGAAACTTTTAATTAGTATTCCATCAGTAGAAAAAACATAAAAAAAACACGGTAGTTTTCCGGTGATTCGTATTTAGTGAAATAACTTTGGAACATCCTCTTTCGTTGCAACTCGTTTTTAATGCATGCAGGTTATAATACAATATAAAAGCTTGTTTTAAGATACCTAATTTTTCTTCTATACGTATACCATTATTACGCCCTTTGGAACGAAACGTTGTCTTCCAAAACTGGCTCTTTTGTGTGTTTGTTTATTTCTTTATGCGGGATTGTGGGTGTTCTCGCTCACTCTCGTCCACCAGGGTGGCAAATACACCTCCTTGTTACCCTGCTTCTTACACACACACACACACACACACAAACACACACACGTTTTTACTCCCTAGGTCTTGCTCCGTTCCTTCATGGGCTGCTGTTAGGGCAAGAACCCATGCTGGTATAAGGCCAGCTACAACCAGGTACTCCATTGGCACCTGAGCCTTTTTGCGACTCATGACCCATTGCCTCTAGCAACCGTGTACCTCTATACTCTCTGGTGCCGTGGTTGAAACGCTAGTTAAGACTGTGCTTAAAGTGCTACACACGTCTAATCAAAGTGGGAATTAATCTTTTTGTAAATTACCCGGTTAATTTAATATGAATGGAGCATCAAGATAACGCACTAGTTAAACTGGTGCCGTCAGAACCATATGGAATGTTTTAAAACAGGGTCATATTTGGATAAGATTAGATGCTAACTCGAGTCATACTTTAGTTGCTGAGGAACCGTTTTAAATTTCATGTAACCTTATACTCTAATAAATGCTCGTTTGAAATCCACGCTTGAAACTTTTAAATACTTGTGTGAGCATATAGTATGAGACAAACAGTTAGAGAAAATAATACAAGACAAACAGCCTGAATGACGTAGACATCATTTAATAGGCAGTTATAATTTTCATTAAGTCAGCATAGGTACAATGGAAACTTCTTGAGTTACAGGTCAAGTTCATGCTGATATATTGATCCTTAGGTGATTTTTTACCTTAAAGGATATGCATTTCATTTCTTTTTCAATATTGAAGTCCTAGGCCAAGTCTTTTCTTCGTGTGGCGAGGCAAGTAAATCTAGCGTTGTTTTTTTTTTATGAAAATATACCAGGGTGCAAAATATCTTTTTCGTTTTCCTTCCTTTAAGAAAGCAAATCGATACGTAATAATAAGAAACCACTGTATCATTCAACAATTACATTTCATTACCTTCTCAGAAGAATTGCTTAACACGCTAAATGTAAAAAGTACCTCTGTGTCTAGAGGGCATTCATAAGTATTCTGTTTATGATATTTCCTGTTAATGCGAACGAAGCAAACAAACTTATCAGAACCGCAACTTTTTCAATACGTTTTTTGGCCATTGGGGAGTTTCGTTTGCATGAGTGCTGCCTGTTGGGAGTTTTGATAAGTTTGCCTAACTAAAGTTTTCTTTCATGACGGTTTCAACGCTTGCCTTTGGCGCGCGTGAGAGAGAGAGAGAGAGAGAGAGAGAGAGAGAGAGAGAGAGAGAGAGAGAGAGAGAGAGAGAGAGAGAGAGAGAAGCAGAACTGCAGTTTAAAGGATAGAGGAGTTTTGATAGATTTTGGAATTCAGGAGCGTACAAACAAAAATTCCACTTTTTAATAGAACTCCTGAGAGAGTTTTATGAAGAGTAAACTGTATTGACGTTTCTCTTGATACTTATGTACCAACGTTATGAATACATTTTATTATTTATGACCTAATTATATGTACACGCAGTTGCGGAATTGAAATTTTTTTTACAAATATATTACTAGAAAAGATATCAACCTATCATTGAATCGCCACATAAAAAAGAAAAAATCGCCGAAGTTTCTTCTGCGCAATCGAGTTTTCTGTACATCGCATAAGCAAGGCCACCGAAAATAGATTTTTTTTTTCGGTGGTCTCGGTATAATGCTGTATGAAACTCTAATCACGGCCCGGTGGTGGCCAGGCATATATCGTTGCCAGACGCACGATTATGGCTACATTTAACCTTAAATAAAATAAAAACTACTCAGGCTAGAGGGCTGCAATTTTGCATGTTCGATGATTGGAGGGTGGATGATCAACATACCAATTTGCAGCCCTCTAGCCTCAGTAATTTTTAAGATCTGAGGACGGACAGAAAAAAAGTGAGTACGGACAGGCAAAGCCGGCATATTTGTTGTATTTTACAGAAAACTAAAAAGTAGTTACAAAAGCAGTGATTTTGTTACGATTTAATGTTAGATTTATGTCGTTGTAATAAACACGCTTTGCATATGAAGTGCCTTGATACTATAAATGAAACTTATTCTCCTTATCGAATAGTAATTTGCTGTTTTGAGTAAGGACTTGTTAACCATTGCCTTTAATTTCATCATCACTTATTTCCTTTTCTTCTTTCATGACAACAGAATAGACAACAAAAGTGACAGCCAAAGGAAAGTCAGCCTGGTGTCAGCTGATTTTGCGGAGATAAATTCTTCAAAGGACGACGAATAGTACCCAGGTAAGTTGCTGCTATTGATTCTTAAATGTAAAGTTATGATTAATTTCTAAAAACATATATTATATATATATATATATATATATATATATATATATATATATATATATATATATATATATATATATATATATATATATATATATATATATATATATTTATATATATATAAACTCATGAAGCAAATAATTTCAACGCATTCTGCGAAAGACCGTTCTGGGCAGTCTTGATAAATACTTACTGAGGTAAATGTGGGTTTCCCAAGGATCTACCTTTTATCCATAAACGCAATAATAAGTTTGACAAAAGCAGCACGGAGAGCGTAAATATATTTACCCACCTACTCCAAGAATTTCCGTCCGTTGAACAGCGTAACTGCTCGTAAATCGCGGGAGTTATAACCAGTGAGTGTCGCTAAGGGGCTGTGCTTATCAAGAAGCCTTCCTCGAAGCGTCCTCAGGGATTTTCTGGAAAATATTTTTATTGAGATAAACATTCTTTCGTAGTTTGTGGGATTCGACAGAGTCTGTTGGGTTGCTACTATTTTTTGGGAGAAAACGTTTGCTGTAATAATAATAATAATAATAATAATAATAATAATAATAATAATAATAATAATAATAATAATTATTATTATTATTATTATTATTATTATTATTATTATTATTATTATTATTAACTCCAGTGGTACTTAGCTTCCAACTTCTTTATCGCGTGTGGTTCAGTTGGTAACGCCCTTCCCTTTCAATTGAAAGACCTGGGTTTGATTCCGTTGTGAGTCCGAAATTTATTTCTTGTCCAAACGTGATTGTGTGTTGATTACCTCTGTTATTATTATTATTATTATTATTATTATTATTATTATTATTATTATTATTATTATTATTATTATTATTGCGGCATTGTTGGTAGTGTCCAGGTATAGTCAAGAGGAAACAGGTACCTAGGTGTGTTGTTAATCGTAGCAAACCCACATTTCATTGCAATTTCATTTCATCCTTATATAAATGAGCTTCAAGTGAGATTTTGCTTATTAGGGATATTAAATGTTCATTACTTATTCTAAGCCTCATATTACTGAATATTTTTAAGACAATTAATATACTTGTCATGAAACATCCTGACTGCTTACAAAAACCCACAGTTGAATATCTATAAATTATATCAATTTTTCATAAGGTAACTATTTTAGGAAAAACTAATACATATTTACATGTAAATCTGTTAGTATTAAAGTGATGGTATTGCATACCCATTTCCACGAAAACTGGTAAAATCTTTTACTCTTAGTAATATAATGAAAATAGGCAAACATGTTTCAAAAAACTAGTGTACCTATCTCAGCATTACCATCATCTTTGATTTTTAGTTTCAATATCCAACACCATTTGTTTTGTAAAACAATTGTATTTGGAATCGGTTGAACAAGTTTGGACGTAATGTTAGTTTTATCTTGAAATGACTTTTTCCCTTACTGTAAATAATTACAGAAAAGCTCATCCTGTTTTCCTGTGGTTTTATCACCATTTTCTTCATTTCTGTTGTTGCAGATTTGGTACATCTTTTTCATTCAGTGCTATTGCAGTATTGCATCCTTATTATTTATTACAGTTAATAACCTAAGTTACACAAAAAATCAAAGTTTCGATAAGAAAATGCTGAAGCGCACAATGAATTAATTATCCTTTGTTTATCAACGTTTTTCCCCCAGGAAATAGAATGGACAACCTTAATGTTTTTCGTTTCCTTATTCTCTCTCTCTCTCTCTCTCTCTCTCTCTCTCTCTCTCTCTCTCTCTCTCTCTCTCTCTCTCTCTCTCTCTCTCTCTCTCCTTAGGTAGATAGTATTTTAACATTATTTTTACTATTTAATAATATATTACGTTAGTATTACGGGAACGTAACAAATCTCCCTTACAAATCGTTAAATAGAACGATGGTTTTTAGACGAAAGTTTTTGATCAGCACAGCTTTTTAAGGATTTATTTTTAAAATTGGAAAAAAGGACAAAAATTCTCTCGTGCAGTCTGAGCCAACTGTCATTTGCAGTTCCTACACTTTTCTTCACCAGAACTGCATTATCTTCGAATAAAAAGAATTTAAACTAATGAATAATTTTTGCATTTCGCGAAAAGAAGTGTTGTTTTAATAATACCATCGTATTTGTATATTACTGCCGTCTTAAACAATACACTGACCATGCTTTTGAGTAGTTTTAATATTTTCTTATCTTTGAGCCAGCTACAAGAAATTTTTATGATAACATCTCTACGATAAAAAACAAGGTAGATCCATACGTAGGAGAATTTGCAAAGACAAAATATATGTGACAGAGACGCCTATGTACAGACCGACGAACAGCCAAACGTGCGCCCTCCCTTCATGTACATCTATGTATGAATGTTTGTAATATTTTTTTAAATATTAATCTAAATCCGCTGATATTTTTGTTTAGCAGCATTAAAGTAATATTTCTTTCTATACATTTCTGTGCAGGTTGAATTAGAAGCTACACCTTCCCGTGCATGTTATATGATTTCTAAAGCTTTTAGTTCAATTTTGGTATTATTAATTACAAAAATAAGTCTTTATAAAGATAGTCTTCTGCCGTCTTCCAGCCCCAAAAACAGCCTCTCTCGCCGGCGGCCTCCTTATAAATCTGTATGCAGAGTGATTGTATCTAGGTTCGAGCCTCGGGATGGTACGTAATTTCCCTTTGTTTGGGACTTTTCGTCTTGACCCTTTCGTATATTACTGTCATTTACTATGGTATGGGTCCTTGGTACACTAGTTATATATAAGACTGAATTCTGAAATGAGGAGGGGAAATAGAGAAGTATAAACAGAAACAGCAGGAAACAAACATATGGAAAACTAAACATTTTCTATTTCAAAATTATGAAAATCTATTGTTTTTCAAAATGCTTGTTATTAGGACTTCAAATGACGGTAATTGCTGAAAACGAAATATGACAATGAAACAGGATACGAACGCGTATCATTCCCTCATTAAATGCAAACCAACACGTTTGTTCAGAAGCTGCTGCATCCTATTGTCCTAGTGTTGACTTCCTGGGAACTTAATTATGGAATGTTCCCGAGGCGTGAAATTAAGGCATTATCGAGTTGTGCATATTTTCCATCACCTCCTCTGTACTCCTTTTTTTTCGTTTCTTTTCCAAATTTCTAAATTGGGATTTGTCCCTTTATCGTTCGTCTGCTTGCAATCATTTCCTCACTGTACGTTTGTGGATCATTTTCAAGGATGACGAATGTAAAACTAATTATTTTCATGACGGTTCATGAGTTGTTTACATCAGCTATCACTACAGCAGCAAGCACCATCGACACCGAAAACAAATATTTGCTGAACCTAATGAGGTAATAATGAAGTTCTATATTAAACAAAAACTAATTCTTATAATTTGAAAATAGTGATAGAAGAGTTTTTTAATATCGTATATCTTGATTTAGTTGTTTATCTAAATGGTGCTTATTTATTGATGATGATAGTCAGCGAACGGTCTCCCTTCACTCTTAACCTCTTTATTTGTGTGGAAGAGAGAGATAGAGAGAATAATGATTATTTTCACGAAATTGTTCGCTGAATTGTTTGAATTTAGAATCGTTATGGTGTCATAAACCTTACAGCGTAATGACACTGTTTTGGTTCCACAAAATTTTCGAAAATACGACTGGCTTATCGGGAGGGGTTTTCTCAGTTTTACCTAAGGAAGAACGATGCAAGGGCTGCTGTCACCAACAGCCCTCTCCACCCAGAGGTGCCGTTCCAGAGCCTGGGTGGGCTGTTCGACCGGATTATCCGTGGCATTTCTGGTCGCGTTCTCTGCAGCACTTTGTGACGTGAGGGAGAAAATGAGTCCTGAAGCCTCATTTTCCGCTTCTTACACAGACGCCATTTCAGCAGTCAAATCAATTCTCTCCCTGGAAAGAAATCCTCATTCCTGAATCTCGCTGCTTTCACTCTGTAATGTAGTGCGGGTATTTTTACTGCTCGTAGATAAAGGAGGCCCGAAATTCATGCATCCGTAAGATTAGTTTACTCGTTTTGGGATTGCTGTATTGTTGTATGCTGAATTTGTGTGTATTTAGGCTTTTATTGATAAATTTACCCTTTTATAGTAGCTTTAACATCTTTTATTTTGAAGGAACTGAGACGAGCATTATGGCACAAATCAAGCTTAGTCACACTTAATGAATTTCTTTTCTGAAATGACCACAGTCATTGTTTTTGAATAGCATGAGATCTAAGATTTTGAGGAATACAAGGGAAAGTTAAAAAAATTGCTTATTCCGCCAGATTAAACAAATTGTGCCTCGAGTTCACAACTTTCAGGTATCATCTAGTGAGAAAGAACAGAAATAATACCTATAGAATCAGCAAACCACAACCATCCATAGACTTAATGCTTGTCTACATCATGTAGACGGGTGAGCATCTTCCACCACGTAGCTTTGCAGGTTAAGTTAACCAGTCAACCAATCAATCAGCGCAGCCATGAAGATAAATTGAAAAACAAAGTAAGAAGATTAATAGACTAAGATACAATGGAAGGAAACATATTATTAAGTTTTCAGTTGCTGTAAAGCAATAACATTGAAGGTGTAGTAGGAACTACAATCCAAATTCCCTTTCTTTTGCAACAAGAAACCCCACTCAGTATATATCTGGCCATCAGTTGTGGGCTCAATTAGAAATATTTCTATGAAAATAGAGGTGCAAACGCAATAATGTTTTAGTTTAGTGCAAGGTCAGAGGGACGGCAGTGTGATCCCCTAATCTAGGTCAGGCTAGAGAAAAGGAAGAAAGGCGATGAGTCACGAAAAACTGGAGGAGGATGAGAATTCCAAAGCCTAGAATTAGAAGGTAAGAAACATTCGCTGAACATCGCAATTTGTTGTCGGATACAGGCTGTTTTACACCTTATATCGTAAGAAAAAGAGAGAGGAATATTTTTATATATATTTCCAGAATTTCATCATGATTTTTCCATAGCTGACGATAATTTTCTTTTCGAGTCTTCTGAATTTCTCGTGTCACCCACTTTTCTTCGCTTATCTTTTCCTCTATCTTTAGAACCGGGGCACATGACATCAGTAGGTTGTCCGCCCCGTCTGCCTACGCATAAACAAATGCATCAGAGATGTTATCGAATTTCATCGTGTGTGAATGTTTCGGACCGTGATGCTCGCTTTACAGATTTTATCCATAGCATTT
>NC_089741.1:22743991-22746491 GCF_040412425.1 Macrobrachium rosenbergii | reverse complement strand
ATCAGAATGATTATCACTTCATGGAACTGTTCTTTCTAAGGGGAAAAAGTGTATGATAGTGTGTATATATGTGTATATATTATGTATATATATATATATATATATATATATATATATATATATATATATATATATATATATATATATATATAGACTGTGTGTATTGTGTTTCTGTTTCTTTATTGCTTGCTTGTTTGTGTTTGGACAAAGCAGTGCAACAGTATTATCTGTACAGAATTTTGATTATTCACTTCCTCAGTTTTTTTAGCACATAAGAAAACGCATGATGTGTTCTGTGGAAAAAAAAATACTTAAATGCACATTTGGATGCTCATAAAATAGTAAAGTAACTGGCAGTTTTGATAACATACCTTGATGGTTAAACATAAGTTCTTTATGTTGAAATACGGAAAATAATGCAATGTTCAGTTAAATAGGTAACACAAAAATGAGTGAAGTACAGCATAATTATGCATAATTATGTATTATAATTAAAAGAAATGTGTATAAAATTTATATAAGTAGTAAGGGCACAGGTCATAGGTAAGCTCTTAAAATTAACATTTTGTTATCAGTAGATAGCTGTGTGTATGTGTACGAGAGAGAGAGAGAGAGAGAGAGAAAGAGAGAGAGAGAGAGAGAGAGAGAGAGAGAGAGAGAGTTTTTTCTTTACTTCCAAAGCTACTTCAGTTTCGTCATCATATTTCAATCCTGTTACGTTGCTACTCCGGCCGTTAATGGCCGAAGTTTGGTCATAGGAGCGCAGTCACTAAGGTTTATGAAATATGAAGCCCTGAAGGACCTCATTCCTTATCAAGGAATTTCGGAGCGGAATGAAACCGTATTCGCTGGAGCTTATGAAAAGCAAGAGGTTAGGAAGTGAAGTGCTGAGAAGAGGGTGAGTGAGGAGGAGGAGCTTCAGTGAGGGAGTTTCTTTGATGGCCAAATTTTAGAGGGTGATAAAGAAAGCTTGGTCTTGACACTAGGGTTTAATTTGACAAAGGATCACACTGAAATAAGAAACATAGCAACATAGATGGACCTATGATACCTCCCTTCTGTTTAAGCAAGAGGAAGGCAAGAACCAATAAGAACATTATCAATAAATTTCTAATTTATTTAATGCTTTTCTAAAGCCATTAGCATAAATCATTAGTTAAGGTTATGTATTGTACATCAAAGTTTCCACGTCAGTATATCGGGTCTTACCACAGGTTAAATGTTATTTAGATCTATTATTATTATATTATTATTATTATTATTATTATTATTATTAAGGATCTCCCGAAGGACTTGTTCTTAATGGAGAGGATAAAAAGTACAAGGTATAAATGGATGCAGTTGTGTTCGAGGGTTGCTGCCGAAGTTTTTTACGCTGTCACGCATAGTGCAACCTATCTACTGTATATGTATATATATATATATATATATATATATATATATATATATATATATATATATATATATATATATATGTGTGTGTGTGTGTGTCTGTGTGTGTGCGTGTATCAAGAAACAAAGGAAATTAGTTCTCTCTCTCTCTCTCTCTCTCTCTCTCTCTCTCTCTCTCTCTCTCTCTCTCTCTCTCTCTCTCTCTCTCTCTCTCTCCTCAGCTGCCCTTGCACAAGCTTTCTAGTTAATTGCTTCTTTCATAAAATGGAAACTTTTCACTTCAGACGCCGTCAGAGAGTTTTTTACTCTGACGCAGGCTTTGCATAAGAAAACGAATTACCAAGGAGCTGGGAGATTAAGTTTCAGCATAAATATTTAAGTATCATCTGTAACTTTTGTAACATATCTTCCGTACACTGGGGCAGCGTGGCTTGTGTCGTAATTTAATCGCAGGATTAATTATAAATCAAAGAAAGTGAGGCAAGAGCGGAACAGAGTTGAGAATTGATTGACTGAAATAGGTTTACTTGAGGGCTGCGTATGTCATGTTGCCACAGCACGAGTTTGATTCCTGTGCGAAGAGCAACGGGTTAGGCACGTTCTTTAATATCCTGTGCTGTGTTTGTTGACCTGAGCTGTGAACTGGAATTGATTACACTGCTGTGGGTTATAAGTGCTTTTGGATTTTTTTAGGGTATGGAGACCGAGAGAGTCCAGGTCTTCCAAGAAGCTTTGCCCATACGATAAAGATATGAGTATAGCAACAAGTTTTATTCAGGTAGGTGGATCTGGATTTAAATGTGGGAAAAATCCAGTCTTTTTCAGTTTGTAAATTACTTACTTGCAAGGAAACACCCAGGCGTGAAAGGAAAGGAGTGATAAGATTACAGTAAATAAATGAAAAAAAGAAATGATCACTTAACAGATAAATTTCTGTACAGAGAGAGAGAGAGAGAGAGAGAGAGAGAGAGAGAGAGAGAGAGAGAGAGAGAGGGGCTTCGAACGAATCACATCCCTTGAAGACAAACGCGGCTCAGATAAATGTAAAAATATGAAGGAAACTCCACCGTATTTTTACAGCTCTGGGATTCCTGCCCAAGGTCTCTTG
>NC_089741.1:22708991-22741491 GCF_040412425.1 Macrobrachium rosenbergii | reverse complement strand
ATTTTACTTACCTTGACATCGAGGCATAAAACCAGTGATTCTGCATTTTAGTTAATCGATATAATCGTTGGTAACTGGAGGTTTTGGCCCCTAACAAGAGGGGAAGCAAAAAACGCTTTAGAAATATGAATTTATGTGAAATATAAATTAGAAATATGAAATATGAATCGTGAGTGATATATTTATTTACCTGTTACAAAGTACGTGAATCATTGCTGTTAAGACGAAAACGGGGACTATGCCATCAATATGGCTTTGTATTCGTAATATATGTTGAGTGTTAAATTGGTTGACCTGATCCATAACGTGTATAAAAAGTCAAATTTTTATCTAGTTGAAAAAAAAAAACTTCACACCGAGACTAAATTTGAAAAATATCCTTGAATTTCACAAAGAATCGCCCCCGACATTTTTGCACTTTCATATTCAAAAGTGTTTATACTCTTGCAGTAAACCCGCGGACGAGAGTCCTCAAAGGAAGCCTTTGTGAGGTAACCTGGCTTTGAAGATTCAGACTTCACGCAGGATCTCCGGCTCCATTGCCCTGAACATTTCATTTTGCATTCAGAGTGAAATAAAAAAAAAAAAAAAGTACTGCTACAATAAAGGGAAGAACTTACTTCCGGGTGGAGGATTTCTTCGCGTTTTCGTTAAAGTGCCTGTGATGAAATTTGGTGGAAAATGATGGTGTTTGTGAAAGTCATTTGTTTAATAATAGGTTTTTCATAAGTGAAGATGAAAGCATTGTGGCTTTTGATATAAGTAGGAAATGTAAGTTACAGTTTTTAGTTTTCTGAAAGGAAAACTATTGTGCTGGCTTTGTCTGTCCGTCCGCACTTTATTCTGTCCGCGCTTTTTTCTGTCCGCACTTTTTCTGTCCGCCCTCAGATCTTAAAAGCTACTGAGGCTAGAGAGCTGCAAATTGGTATGTTGATCATCCACCCTCCAATCATCAAGCATACCAAACTGCAGCCCTCTACCCTCAGTAGTTTTTATTTTATTCAAGGTTAAAGTTACCCATAATCGTGCTTCTGGCAGCGATATAGGATAGGCCACCACCTGGCCGTGGTTAAAGTTTCATGGGCCGCGGCTCGTACAGCACTATACCGAGACCACGGAAAGATAGATCTATTTTCGGTGGCCTTGATTATACGCTGTAGCGGCTGTGGAGAAAACTCGATTTCGCCGATGAAACTTCGGCGCATTTTTTTTACTTGTTTCCTTTTACTTTGAGAATGTAATTTGGCTACTGAAAAAAGAAAAAATTTCTTATTGGAGAAAGATCATAGCTCTATGTATTTGCTTTTATGTTCAGGAAATAAAAGAAGGTTTAATGCAAATGTATACTTTTTTAAATAGAATTTCTTTCCCATGAGTAAAGAACCTTTTGCCTTAGAAACATCTCTGAATATTTTTACTTTTCATTTTGACCAGTTTCATTAATTTCTGTGGACCGGCGTGACAACGGCTTTGGTTACCTAAAGCCATCATTTTGACCTTTGCTTTGGGATTTCTGACATCAGTTTTCCGTCCGAACTAGTAATTATCTGTCGTGCATAGCGCTGATCCATGAGATGAACCTAGTCTCTTATAAACCTCATGGAACATCTGTGCTTCGGCCTGCTAGTCAAGAATCAAATAATTAAAACCCACAAAGAGAGGAGATGAAGTTGTGCATTTTCATGAAAAATGAGACAGGTAACCTTATCATTCCTTTACCTAAAATCTGCTGCTGCTGATGATGATAATGATGATGATGATGTTTATTATGATTATCATTATTATTGTTATTATTATTACTCAAACTCATCAAATATCCATATGGAACAACCCTCAAAGATTATTATTTTTGATTGAAAAATGCTACAAAAGAGATTCATTAAAAATAAAGAAAGGAAAAGAAAAATAAAAGTAACAAATAAATGCATTATTTTAACGGAATTGAAGAATACACACAAACACACACATTTATACGTATAATATATATATATATATATATATATATATATATATATATATATATAATTTATATATACATATATATATAATTTATATATATATATACATATATACACACACACCTCGAATTTAATTGCATTCTGCCTTTCACAATCATCCGTCCCCCATCTAACTGTCCATTTTATTCAACTTTCTTTGTTCAGTAGTCTCGTTAAAATATTCTAGACTATTAATAATGTACTTTCATATTTCAGAAAATCGTTTTTTTATTAAACATTCGACAAATTCTTAAAGCCACAATGTTTTAAAATTTATGCTTATAACTATTGTTATGTAACTAGCATGGGTTCGAGGCCCATCGGCAGAGGAGAATTTCTTAATCTATTTCCTTTTTGTGCTCCAAGGCTTTCAGTGGAAATAATAATAATAATAATAATAATAATAATAATAATAATAATAATAATAATAATAATAATAATAACACTATTTCGAATATCAAATTCATATACAAAACTTTAAAAAAAAAAGAGGCCACAAAAGCATATCCCAAAATATTAGAAGCTGGAAAATGTAAGATACCATTTTAGCCAAGATAATAAACGGAACTGGTGAATGCGACTTTAAAGCCCCACCTTTTCTCTGCATGCTCATCCTGCATATCCTTCCTGTTGGTCGCCTTTCTCGAGGATTACCTCCATGGAGGATGAATCCTCAGGGTCGCTGGAGAACTGGCGCTGAATAATCCGCAAGAGAGAGAGAAAGAGAGAGAGATGACGAGATCACGTCTCCTGAGGATTATTACATTTTCATGCTGATGAGATCCCGGGAAGCCTTTCGCCCTTGTCGTCTGGGATTGCGAGGAAATGCGAGTTATTAAGAGAAACAAAACTTATTTCATCTTCCTCCGCTGGCGGCGTCTCTTCAGGTGTTGGCGTTGGGTTTCCCAACGAGAGATTTTCGGGATGAGGTTGTTAGTCACGTACAGTTCACCTTGACTGTAACCCACCACTGTTGGTCAACTACCGCGTACAAGATTCAGTGCTTAGGTCAGTAGACACAGTGTTGTTTAACTGAGAAAGTCACAATCCTTTGTCGAGGCTTGGTAGTTAATGATTCTCTTCTTAGGTCGTCCAAGTACTGTAGTTGGAAAAGAGAATGAATAATTATTTAAGGAAGTCTCACAAAAATATTTTTTCACATTTCTGCTTTGTCACTTAATGAAGAAAGAAAATTTTCGCCATCCTGAAAGATTGAGAATTATTATCTGCTAATGAGTTGCAATAATCCTCTTCGTAAGTCTTCTAATAGTTGATTTGTAAATTTGGTATCATCGCCCTTTCTTTTATTTGGAGGTACCCTGTTATGGAGAACTTTTTAATTTTGAGACAGAAATTCTATACACAAACATGAATGAACGCTTACGCAAACATATATTTATATATATTTGAGCTTATCTCTTTCATGTATTATTACCAAATTAATGTCTGTGTAATAAACCAAGCGTGTTTGCATCTGACTTTCATAATGTTCATTTATTATGAATATACGGTGCAAATGCTCATAAAAACAGGTCCTTCCATGAAACCTTCGCATTTTCCATACGTGAATTTCATTTTCACAACGATTATTCTCTCTCTCTCTCTCTCTCTCTCTCTCTCTCTCTCTCTCTCTCTCTCTCTCTCTCTCTCTCTCTCTCTCTCCCCTTTAATGACCTTACAGTACTTTCTCAAAATATGAAATAACTCATAAGGACACGTTTAAAAATACACCTCGCAGCTTGGCTTATCTATTGTGCAAGATAATGTGGCAAAAGTGAATTGTAGTAGCAATGTTACGGAAGCTCCATAGAATTGATATCTACGGAAATTGTGTTTCTATTCCCGGGATACACCATTCTGGGCGCAGCATATACTACATTTACTGGTAATTGGAATGCCTGGCTTATTATCCGTAATTAATGAAGTATTATGTTCGAGATCCGAGATGCTATTGTGAAGGGATTTTGTCGGGAGTTATATATAACGTCTTTTTTTCTATTGCGTGGTCGTTGTCATGTTTTAATATATTAATTTAAGGTTTTTATGGATTCATTTCATTGCTTATTAGTGATTTTTAGTTTTCTGTCAAAGAAACCTATTGAGCTGGCTTTGTCTGTCCGTCCGCACTTTATTCTGTCCGCCCTCAGATCTTAGAAACTACTGAGGCTAGAGGGCTGCAAATTGGTATGTTGATCATCCACCCTCCAATCAGCAAACATACCAAATTGCAGCCCTCTAGCCTCAGTAATTTTTATTTTATTTAAGGTGGTTCTGGCAACGATATAGGACAGGCCACCACCGGGTCGTGGTTAAAGTATCTTGGGCTGCGGCTCATACAACATTATACGAGACCACCGAAAAATAGCTCTAGTTTCGATGGCGTTGATTATAAGCTGTAGCGGCTGTACAGAAAACTTGATTGCGCCGTAGAAACTTCGGCCCATTATTACTAGTTTCTTTGTGTTACCCGTTTTCATGTTTCCTACTACAGCAAAATTCTTCAGCTCTGCATCGAAATATATTTCACTTGTTCATTTCTGCTCTGGTTTGTGGTGTACCAGTTATTGAGATTTGCATTTGATTGATTCCCCAGTGCAAGTCACGCAGTCTGCTTCTAATGAATAAGGCCTTCGGTTCATGTCTGTATGCATATTGACTTTGGCTGCCTCTGTCGAGAAAAGCTTTCTCACATTTGCGATGTTCCACCGTCTGCCTCTTTTTTTCCCTTTTTTTTTATCCTCGATAGATCTCTGTCCTTGCTTGTTTTCTGGATCCAAAGGAATTGTGATGTTTCGTTCCTCCTACTGCCAGATTTTTAACCTGCTTTTCAATTCTCATAAGCTTATTCCTTTTACTGGCTCACTTCGGCATTAAGCTAGAAATGGCTACGTATTTTGCTCGTCCCCTTGTCCTATGCTCTTAATAGAATATTTTCTGTTGGTTCTGCTTTGGCTACTGTTCCATTAAGGTGTCTCGTCACGCTTGTTAGGTTACCTCTTACCACATTTAAAGTTCCTCATTGGATGAGTCTATATCGTACTTGGCCAGCACTCTCTTAGGCCCGCGTTCGATTCTCCGGCCGGCCAATGAAGAATTAGAGGAATTTATTTCTGGTGATAGAAATTCATTTCTCGGTATAATGTGGTTCGAATTCCACAATAAGCTGTAGGTCCCGTTGCTAGGTAACCAGTTGGTTCTTAGCCACGTAAAATAAGTCTAATCCTTCGGGCCAGCCCTAGGAGAGCTGTTAATCAGCTCAGGGGTCTGGTTAAACTAAGGTATACTTACTTATTCTTTGGAAGTGAGAATCCTTGGATCGTTATGTTAGGGGACTACTTCACTGTAATGGTAACCCTATGGAATTTGCTTCTTCTGATTTTTAGTACCTTTCGTTGGCCAAGAGACGAGACTAGCCTCTTTTCGTCCTAAATTCTGACTCTTTTCATTTTAATTTTCTCGTTTCTACGATGTTTTGGCAAGACAAGGAAATTCAGTTGCACATTTGATAGCTGCCCACCTTGAAAACAATGTCTGATATCAAATATTTATTCGAACAGGTCTTTGGTCGATTCCACAGTGCAGATCTCCCAGTGTACTAATAATAGCTAAATAAATAAAAAAGAACTAAAAATGACGGAAACAAAAATTAATCCAGTCAGGTATCGACCCCCATCCATCTGAATAGAAATGAGAACGTAAACAAATTCGAATATTCATACGGTGATCGGACGAGCAAGAGAGAAGTGGCCTGGGGTCGTCATTTATCAAACGTAAACAGACGTCAGATCGATGAGAAGACCAAACTCAGCATCTTCTCGCGCAAATGTTAATGAACAGGTCGATATCAGTGGTTCTTGTTACGGAAGGCTTGGTCTAAACCTTCGTGTTACACTTGTGTGAGGATATTTGTTACATGGTTTCGATATGCAGCGGGTTAATTTTATGAATAAATCGGAAGTAATGATAACTTTGCATTTTTTCTCACAAAGGTTGATTAATAAATTGAGCTACGCGATCAGTTGTTTGTTTTATGCAGTTTTTAGTTTTCTGTAAAAGAAAACTATTGTGCCGGCTTTGTCTGTTCGTCCGCACTTTATTCTCTCCGCAATTTTTCTGTCCGGCCTCAGATCTTAAATACTACTGAGGCTAGAGAAATGCAATTTGGTATGTTGATCATCCACCCTCCAATCATCAAACATACCAAATTGCAGTCCTCTAGCCTCAGTAGTTTTTATTTTATTGAAGGTTAAAGTTATCCATAATCGTACTTTTGGCAACGCCATAAGACAGGCCACCACGGCCGGCTGAGAGTTTCATACCGAGACCACCGAAAGATAGATCTATTTTCTGTAGCCGTTATTATACGCTGTACAGAAAGCTCAATTGCGCTGAAGAAACTTCGGCTCATTTTTTACTTGTTGAATGTGTAAATGAGGTTTTTGTCGGTTTTAAAATAAATCGCTAAGTCGTATCGTTGTGGTAAGATAACTTGTAAGAAAATAACTTGGTAATTCTCAGAAATGCACTTCGTTTAAGATACCATTCATTGGTAATTCTCAGAAATGCCCTTTAATTAAAATAATATTTATTGTAATCGGACTTGTTATTGACTTTAATGCCAAACTAATTGCTCATGAAACGAGCAATACTTATCCTCGAAAACAATGGGATGTAGAGAATGTAAATTAGTTCAAAGTCTATTGCAGCAGAGAGAGAGAGAGAGAGAGAGAGAGAGAGAGAGAGAGAGAGAGAGAGAGAGAGAGATAGCGCTACCAACCTCTACTTACCTCTTAATTGAAGTCGTAAAGCACTGTATCACTGCTCAGAATTGGCTAAGTGTTACCAGGCCAATGACCTGAATTAAAACCTCGCATTATTTGCGGTAATGCGAAAGGGAATTTTGCTTTCCCACTACATTCCGATGAGATTTCATTAGGTAGTCTCTTCATGATCATCGTTCTTATCCTCGTTTCCTTTTCCTTCATTGCTTCATCATTATCATCATATCATCATAAATTATCTACAGTGTTGAGAGAACTTTGGTTAGAATCCATGATTAGGAAGGAGCTGTACGAAACTCACTTTGCGTCTGCTGACGTAGTCAGTGAATTATACCTCTGGTAGTTAGCCAACAGTAGTTGGCCGCAATCTGGATAGAAATAGGCAGTGGTTTAGCAACGTAATCCAAATAATTAGCGAAGAAAGGGCAGGGTTCTAACATTTCTGAATCCATCTCATTAAAGGTAAAAAGGATCACATTATATATATATATATATATATATATATATATATATATATATAATATATATATATATATATATATATATATATATATATATATATATATACATACTGTATGTGTGCTTGGATATATATATATATATATATATATATATATATATATATATATATATATATATATATAATATATGTGTGTGTATGTATGTATGTATGTATGTATGCTATGAAAGGGTTATTTGAAAGGAAGGACCTAACATCCAGGAAACGAGTGTGCATGCAAGATAGTGGTGAATTGCACAGCGTCTGTTACATGGTTTGACGCAATGCTGATGAACCCTTTGTGTAATTGTAATGACGTGGAAATATTCTCCACAGGGCGCTCATCCACAATTTAGTACGTAAAGTAGGAACATGGCAGTGATCGTTGTGTATGTGTGTGTGTGTGTGTTTTTTTTTTATCCGGACCTAACCCCTGTGAGGGGAAACTCCTTCTTGCTGAAAAAGTACATAAAAAACATCAATAACTCAAATAATAATAATGAAACAAAGAGAGTAATCTAAGGGTTAATCTCATCCTTTTACGCAAGTTTTATATAAAAGAGTAAATTTCATTGAGGAGATTTGCAATGGCACTCAAGAGTATTACAGGAAAGGAATGAAGACAATGTTATTTGCAGATAAAGAATTTTTTAACAGGAACAGAAGGTTAGGTCTCTGTGCCGTTTTAAAATTCTTGCAGCTCTTAAGCATCCTTGCAGTTTTAATTGCGCATAAATATTCCTGCAGTTTTAATTGCTCCTACATACTCATGAATATTCACGTTGTTTTGATTCCCTTTACGTATGTTACACTCGCGAAATGCAACGTGTGCAGATTCATTTTACTCTCCCTTTGCAGTAACAGTATGAATAATTAATATACAAAATCTCATACTTCACAGAAAATAATTTGAAGAAAAACATTACAGAGAAATGTTGCATAAAGGAAGTAATTTCAATTGTAATATGTTATTAAGCTCAACAGATGTATGTATATTATCGTTAGTTAATGTTAAAGACGAGTCAAAAAGATTATGAGCGATTAATAAAAGATTGATTAAAAGATGATCATACCTTTGTAGTGGAAAGAAAGAGAGAGAGAGAGAGAGAGAGAGAGAGAGAGAGAGAGAGAGAGAGAGAGAGAGAGCGTTTTCTGTCCCTATCTCCAATGGGACACAATTACACAAGTTAATGGCTTGGAACTGCTCGTTCACTGGCCATTAATGGCCCAAAAAACGTAAGGGGTAAAAAGGAAGATAACTATGTCCCAAAACGATGTGATAGGAGAGTTGAAGAGACACACACACACAGACACATATAGAGAGAGAGAGAGGGAGAGACGTTGGCCAGATAGCTCTTGTAATTCTGTTAAAGGATTTGACCGGGATACCGGTCATGCAAATGTAACGTTGCTAAAAGAGTTTGAGACTGCACGTCAAGCAGAGGGAAACAGACAGACAGACAGAGTACCGGTGTCCAATTAGCATTTGAATGTCTGTTCATGAAATGGACAAGAGGTCAATTGTGTAATATTGTCAAAAAGAGTTGATGTCTGATGGTGAAGAAGAGAGAGACAAGTAGTTTGCCGAGAGAGAGAGAGAGAGGCGGGGAGTTTTATTCTAGATCCAAGCCATGACGCCAATTACACAAATTAGCGACGTGTACCTGCTTGTTTAACGACCATCAAGTCCTTAAAAGAGTTGATGTAGGAAAGGAAAAGAAGGAAGACCCAGAATCGGAGCAGAATGAAGAGAGAGAGAGAGAGAGAGAGAGAGAGAGAGAGAGAGAACATTTTTGGTCGCAGTGAGAGAGGAGGAGAACGAATTGACAAGGATATACTGCGCCACAGATAGGGGTCACCTTCATTTCCTGCAACATGACCCGAGAGCAGACATTATACTTTGCTACTGATTCGCTGAGTACCTAATTGCTAATTTCCTGAACGTAACGAGATTGTCATTCTTTCAGGCAAATAATATTTTACTTTATGAAAGGGAAAGTGTATGAATATATTTATTTTTTCTGTGTGTGGCAAAGAGTCTACTGATATTAACTTCGTGCTGTAATATCACAGAATCTTAAACACTAAAGTGCAGGGAAACATAAAAGCTGATGTGTAGTAAGCACCGTGCGACGGCAAAATGACTTGAAAATTGCAGTCATTTTTGAAGGGACAGGCATATTAGTTTTCAAGGTGTCTCGATAAAAGCCCATTGTTTTTCATCTTATCCCAATTAAAAACTGCTGGAAATTGTGGCCCAAATTTGCAAGACGCTGAAGGATTTTGATGAGTTTCGAAACTATTGACGTTCAATAGTATATTGATTAGGCCACAAAGACCCCCACAATTTCTAATTCACTTTTCCTAGGAGTAAATTGCACCCAAAAATTCCATCTACCCTGGCCAGGATTGGAGGCCCCTATAGATAGGCTCAAATCCTGGGTGGGGCAAATATCTTTATGGTATATAATTCCCTTTGCAGGTTATTCTAAGGGGTAAGTAAATCGATGTTACGAGTATTTGTGGTTTAATATTCGAAGTGTCACATTTGAATTAGTGACAAAGCTACCATTCATGTGTATAAACATAAGAACACCTAACGTAAAAGTAGCAACCTACTCCTGGCCCCCTTTCTCCCCCCACCCCCTAAAAAAATTGGGAATACCTTTAAACATCACGTTCTAATAAAAAATCCCAAAAATCCCTTAAAGCATTTTTTTTTTACACTGAAACTTGAACAAAGTTTAGCGGAAGTCGAGACGCGTGAAAGCTGCACAAATCGTTAGGAGAGAAAAATGGCGTTGCCCGTGGAATAAATAAAGGAGTAAATGTTTCTTATATTCGCATGGTCATAATGTAAGTAAATGTTTCTCATATTGGCATGGTCATAATGTAAGTAAATGTTTCTCATATTGGCATGGTCATAATGTAAGTAAATGTTTCTCATATTCGCATGGTCATAATGTAAGTCAGGGTGTTGACATTAATGCTTTAGTATTTGGGGATAATCTTGTAATTTAATGTAGAACTGTGTATTTGTATTAAACACAAAATATTCTTAATTTCTAGGTGTCCTCATGTATCATAAAGGAAAGTAAGGCCACCATATGACATTCATAATTTATTTCCCATGTCGGATTCAATTTTCAAATCTGATGTGATTAGCAGATCGTCCAAGCATGAGTAAGGGACGATTTAGGACAGCTTCCTGAAAATTCAATGTACATTATTGTTAGTCGACTGTTGTGGAACGCATTCAGGGGAGAGAAGGGGAGGCGGGTGGCAATTGCATCTCAAATGATTTGCTGAGAACCGGAATGTTAACACTCTGAGTCAGTTCATCTCACGGGAAAATTCTTAAGGTAATAATAATAATAATAATAATAATAATAATAATAATAATAATAATAATAATAATAATAATAATAATAATAATTAAGGACTTATATCGACACAAATCTTAATAAAAAGACGAGAACTAATTTAGAAACATCACCAAATCTCCCTCGATATTTTGGATGGCTCTGAGGTAACATATAATTGATGTTTATGTTGTCGAATGAGAAAACAAAATAACCTATGTAAAACTTTGCATTTATTTGGAGTTCGACTGTTTTTTGCCTGTGAAATTTTAGGGAAAATGACCTACGAAATTAAATACTGCATCTCATAAAGGGACAAATTTTCAATCGACTGTTTTTTGCCTGTGAAATTTTAGGGAAAATGGCCTATGAAATTAAATACTGCATCTCATAAAGGGACAAATTTTCAATAAAGAAATCTAGGTTTTAAGTCGAGAATAAAATAGAGTAAGTTCTGTCAATCAGTCATGCATGTAAGGATATGGATGAAAAGCTTCTTGTAGAAAGACAGAGAGAGAGAGAGAGAGAGAGAGAGAGAGAGAGAGAGAGAGAGAGAGAGAGAGAGAGAGAGAGAGAGCGAGGAACGGGGGCGGGGGGACATTCAAGATGTATACCGGATTCCAATTAAACAAATGAGCGACCTGCAACTGCTTGTTCATCTTCAATTAAAAGCTTAAAAGTAGAATATTTAATGAATGGAAGGAAAACATGAGTCTCAGAGAGAGAGAGAGAGAGAGGAATAATTCGTCGAGACATTCATGTGTTTTGTGTTATGAAATTTTTATGGACATTTCGACGGAACAATCACTCATCTCTATTCTTTTCCTTTTTTCTTCCTTTCTTCATCCCCGGCTTGTAGTTACAAGAGTCGAATAACTATCACATCCTTTATATATATATATATATATATATATATATATATATATATATATATATATATATATATATATATATATATAATCATGAAGCTACAAATGTCGTTTAATACCAAATTCACTCTACTTCCGGAATATCCCCGATGGGGAATAATCACCGAAGGGGAATTTATAAGTGATAAATGGATCGGTACTGCCGGGTCTCGATCCCTCGACACAGTTACCTTCCAACAACTCCAGTCGACGGTTTACCCACTGAGCCATCAAGAGAGGTATAAGTTAATGCCAAATCTACTGTACTTGTTTACCCGTCGAGAGCGGGGAAAATATGCTTAGCTTCGGCATTAACCCACCTCCACCATAATAGCTCATTGGTACGTTTGGAACATGCAGCTGTTATTATGAAATTTTTTATCTTAACGTGATTTATATATGATCATGAAGCTACAAATGTTGCTTAATATCAAATTCACGCTACTTTGGGAATATCCGCAATGGGGAATAATCACAGTAGAGGAATTTATAAGTGATAAATGGATCGGTACTGCCGGGTCTCGATCCCTCGACACAATTACCTTCCAACAACTCAGTTGACGGTCTACCCACTGAGCCATCAAGAGAGGTATAAGTTAATGCAGAGTCTACTGTACTTGTTCACCTGTCGAGAGAGGGGAAATTACACTTAGCTTCAGCAATAACCCACCTCCACCATGATAGCTCATTGGTACGTTTGGATCACGCTGCTGTTATTATGAAGTTTTTTTTATCTCACCGTGATTTGTGTATAATCTTGAAGCTACAAATGTTGCTTAATGTCAAATTCACGCTACTTTGGGAATATCCCCAATGGGGAATAATCACTGTAGGGGATTTATAAGTGATAAATGGATCGGTACTGCCGGGTCTAGATCCCTCGACACAATTACCTTCCAACAACTCCAGTTGACGGTCTACCCACAGAGCCATCAAGAGAGGTAGAAGTTAATGCCGAATCTGCTGTACTTGTTTACCCGTCGAGAGCGGAGAAATTATACTTAGCTTCGGCATGAACTTATACCTCTCTTGATGGCTCAGTGGGTAGACCATCGACTGGAGTTTTTGGAAGGTAATTGTGTCGAGGGATCGAGACCCGGCGGTACCGATCTATTTATCACTTACAAATTCCCCTTCGGTGATAATTCCTCATCGGGGATATTCCCGAAGTAGCGTGAATTTAATATTAATCGACATTTGTAGCTTCATGATTGTATATAAATCACGGTGTGATAAAATTTCATATATATATATATATATATATATATATATATATATATATATATATATATATATATATATATATATATATATATATATATATATATATATATATATATATGTGTGTGTGTGTGTGTGCGTGTGTATTTTGTATAACCACAATGTCTCCTTCACCTCCTCGACTTCACACTTTTTTGGATGCGCTCATCTCTGCAAGCTTATTATCCAAACAGGGAATATATGAAGAACCTTTCACCTTCCTTGACGGGACTCGACCCAGTGCAGGAGAGGTTCTAGCGACGACGTAATTACGCGCATTGACGAATTCAGATACATTTCATACAGCTGAATAGACCCAGTTACACCGTATGAATAGACCCAGTTACACCATCTTTCCTCAGCGTTTTAATTTGTTATTGCTGTTTAGGCTGAAATATACGTCAATTATTGAAGTATAACGCAGTGAGGCGATATGATAATATCGCGTATTTGTGTAGGCCAGTTTATTCTGCTGCAGTGAAATAAATACTGTAAAGAATAACTGCTTAGAATTATTCAAAACAATCCTCTCTGTTCTTTAAATTCAGCGGTAAACTA
Source organism: Macrobrachium rosenbergii (assembly GCF_040412425.1). Classification (NCBI taxonomy): domain Eukaryota; kingdom Metazoa; phylum Arthropoda; class Malacostraca; order Decapoda; family Palaemonidae; genus Macrobrachium; species Macrobrachium rosenbergii. Next base: position 22,728,126 of record NC_089741.1, on the reverse strand, counting down.
AGGGTCTCTCGCGTAGAAGAATACTTGCAAAATGTTGAAAGAGAGAGAGAGAGAGAGATTTCGTATTGTGAGAAAATTGTAGACCTGGCAGATGGTTTTCTTAGGTTCTTGGTATTTTTGAGCTCATCTCCATATCGGATGGTGGATGGAGATCTTTTACGCGTATCCGGAAATCGAACCAATTCGGATACGTATTGTCAGATTATGTAAATTGGCATAGCAGCACTCTCCCTGTCTTTCTTGCAGTTTATTTATAGTTTTCTGCGATTTAGTACGAGTTTTAACGGGCGGATGACTTGCCCTTCTTTTTATTGTATTGTTTGATATACTTGGATGTGATAACGGACTGAAGTACCATACTTACGTACACTGTTTTTATAGATTGAATTGGAATGTAATCAATTGTTATTCAGTTTTGATTATTGCCATCTAGTGTTTTAATCTACTTTAAAAAAAATACCTCTTCCATTTACCCATTTGAGAATAACAATGTTTAAAATGTTGAAAATCAAGGAAGAAATATGACTTCAAAAGATAAAAACTCTGCTTCAGTAAGCTACTTTCTAAATCGATAAGCGCATTTAAAAGTGGGTTACGTTTAGTTCTTGAGATTAATGATACCCAAAAGAAAATATGGATTTCGACGGTTTTTCGATGGACAGTCAACTGTCTGGCAGTTTTCAATAAACAGAAAATGTTTTGAATACTAGTTCATGACAGAATGAAATCATCTCATTCAAATAAGTTAAATGACTCACTATAAGACTTAGTGAAGATTTGTAGGAGTACTCTCTCTCTGTTACACACACACACTAACACACAAACGCACGCACATAAAAAGAACGAAATCTGCAAGCTTAAATGAGGATGCAAACATCTTCCTTGAAAATATGCAAAAATATTTTCCTACAATTTATCCTGCACTCTCAAGTCGCTGGGTCAAAAACAAACGCTAGTAAGAATCGTTCTCTTACTTTGTTAGTAAATGTGCTCAGTTAAACTGTGATTAGTTACAGGTACGTATGAAAAATTTCTGTCATGCTTGGTAATGTGACAAAAATCAGCAAATACTATACGATTTACCTGTAGTGTTACAAATAGTTACCAAGTTTATTGTTGATTAGATTAGAGCTAATCACATTTACCAAACGTGCATGCTCTTAATCATATTTAGCGTTAATTATTCATGATTACTATTTGTATTTTACAGTAACCTTAACAGATGTACAAATGAGCACAAAAGTACTTTTTTTTTCCACTTGAGTTGGCGAAGCGTAACATTAACGCCTATGTTATGCAGCACTAAATTAATCATGAAATATTTGCAATAGACCTCTAACTGTGAGATGCAAGCGATAGTGAGTCACAATGAGGCCTTGGTCCATCCGAGAGTGATACTTGCTGACGTACTGCTTTTATATGGGTCTGATTCAAGCGACAGTAGCCTAAGCAGAAATAAAATTCGCTACCCGCTGGAAGGAGCTTATGAATTTGTTATTATATCTATATGTCATACTTTGTTTAAACAAAGTATGAAATCCTGTATAAAACGTATAAAATCGTGGTCGATCAGAAGGCTCGTATTTTTACGATAAAAAAAATATTGGGTGAATGAAGGTAATCCTAAAACCGCCTCTGATACTGTGGCCCGCAGGAAATTGGATGCAAAATAGTGTGAAAAAGAATCAGATGATGGAGATGGAAAAATACATTTCCGCCTCGCTAAAAAAAAAAGAAAAAAGGAAAATGTATCAAATTAAAACCCGAGCGATACTCAGCCGCAGGCAATAAACGAATTAGAGAAAAAATACGGAAATTTTCCACCCGAATTCGTCCTCCGGTTTCAGTTGTGGGTAGTCGTCCAAATAACCGGGACTGGTTGTCTGACATCGAAGCTTTATTTCGACGCAATTATATTGGGAGGATTCGAGTCAAAATGTCTAGAGAATGTAGATTTAGGTTTATTTCAAGAGCAGAGTCCGGTGGGGAGGGAAACCTAATGCCCAGTTCTAGGCTAGGCCTTAAATAAATAAGATAGAAGAGAATAAAGGAAGAGTCAGGAAAAGCAGAAGCAGGAATGAAATTCCAAAACTACTGAAATAGTCACTACCGTGGACTTTTTGTAAGTATGAGAAGAGGCAGCTTGGCGTGTGTTAGTAAGTTCCCTTTAGAGTAGGAGGAATTTTCTCCCGTGTTCTCACCGAACAACGACTGGTTTTTATCGGTAGACATCGATTCAGTAATGAGTATCAGAAGAAAATGTATTATGCTGGATATTCAAATATTTGACAAACAATGTTTTAAGATAAAGAAATATTCTCAAACACCCCCCACATCTGGAAAGCTCTCGTCCTCACATTCACATTGTGATGCCTGTGTATATGTGTGTGCGCGTGTATGTGAACCCACTCGTATATGTGTGTGTGTGTTTGTGTGTTTGAGCATGGGATCAAAGCCCCCCGGGTCGTTTTAAGAGGATTGGAATGTGATTGACACCGATGATGGAGAGGAGATTTTGACGACCCCTTTTTGGCATCAATCCTCTTAATCAATACACTTCAGAGCTTCAGGGAGAAAAGAGGGGACGGACAAAAAACCCGAGAGGGGAAGTTGAGGGGAAACAGGGAAAACAGGAAATGGGGAAAATTTCGCCAAACAATAAAACGAATTAGAAAATATGATGGAATACGATGGAGAAAGTATAAAAAAAACTGAGAACTGGGCAGTAGAAGAAAGATTGGACATAAATGATAAAAATGAGTATTTCTAATTGAAAATGGAAAATATTGAATTGTAAAAGATTTTGACAATAAAACAACTCTGGGAACTACAGCTTAAAAGCTTAAGAATTAAGTTCTCGGCTCAACATAAGAAGTTTCCTTGAAAGGAAAAATCTTTGGATTGTAAACATATTAGATGTCCTTTATGTTACTGAACTGCTAAGCGAGGTTTTGGCACTCGCAACGGAATGAATTAACCCTTTGATTTCGGTTGTAACGTATACGACACATTTAATAAACTGGCCCGGAACACTGTTGTGTCGTATACGAGCACCGGTAATTTCCTTTTATGTGAAGGACTGATGATTGAAATACTGGCCTCTTTTTCTTGATATGGTAACAGTCTGTCAGTTGCCATACAGTGAATTCATATAAATTCACGTGTTTCCCTAAAATTCATTAGTCTTCATCAAGATGTCACAGGAGGACGGGTCAAGGGTACGACATCCTCGAGTTGACCGCCGGCAGATCGAGAGAAGAGCTCCCGACGAGGATAACTATTTTATAGACCTTCTCGACTCATTTTCTGGATATGAAAATGAATCGGATTTAGAAGGAAATGAAATGGATAATTATGGTCCTGGTACAAGAGACAGTGATGAAATATCAACCGACAGTGAAAATGACGAAAATCTGCCACCTACAAATGAAAGCCAAGGTGTCAAAAGAAGGCGGAGACAGCGAAGTGACCCAGGTGATGAGTGGGAGTGGGCTGCCAGCAATTTCCAGCCCAGAGATTTCATATTTGACAGCAGTGGCAGTGGCATTACGTCGAAATGTAATGTGAATGAAAATTCAAAGGAAGTAGACTATTTTTTTGAATTTTTCGACAACGAATTTATGGGGCTGATTGCTGAAGAGACAAACCGTTATCAGAGATTCCTTGTTGATACGCTAGGAGATGCAGTGCCAAAGTATTTGCGAAAATTTGCTCAGGTTACTGTGGAGGAAATGATACGGTTCCTTTGTGTGATTATGATCATGTCGCATATAAGTAAACATCGCATCGTAGATTACTGGACTACGCTTGAGACATTCGAGACAAAAGGAGTGAGAAGGCTGATGGCAAGGGACAGATTTCTTCAAATTCTACGGGTTCTACATTTCGTTGATAATTCACAGGAAACAAGCCCAGATAATAAACTAAAAAAATTAAACCCGTGCTCGACAGTGTGCGTAGAAAATTCCGGGAAAAATTTCAACCTTTCCAGGATTTATGCATAGATGAAAGTTTAATGTTATGGAAGGAAGGCTAAGTTTCAAGCAGTACATTCCAGATAAAAGAAGTCGATTTGGAGTGAAAATATTTGAACTTTGTGATGCCAAAACGGATTATATTGTCGATTTTATAATCTATACTGGAAAAGATACAGAGATATTGGTAGATGAGGATCTAGGGTATCTGGTTCTGTGGTAAAAACATTTATGGCCTCGCATCTCGGAAAACATCACATCCTGTATTTCGATAATTGGTATTGCAGCCCAAAACTGCTCAAGTATTTGGGCGACAACGAAACAGGAGCATGTGGAACAGTCCGGAAAAATAGGAAATTTATGCCTAAATTTCCTGATGTGAACAAATCTGAGATTTCGTCTCAAAACTGCAATGGAATATTAGGTTTAAAATGGCAGGATAACAGGACAGTGTATATGTTATCTTCAGTACATGAAAATATAATGGTAGACTGTGAAAAAGGTGTCGACCAGGGGAATTTGTGCAAAAACCTGCATGCGTTGTTGACTATAATAAGAAAATGCGGATTGTGGACAAGAACGACATGCTTATTAGTTCTGTGAAGTGTATCCGTAAAACCACGAGATGGTACATAAAACTATTTTTCCGTCTGCTTGATATGATACTAGTAAACTGTCATCACTTGCATGGATTTGTTACTGGCAGGAAAGGGTCATATTTACAGTTTTCTAAGTCAGTCGTTCTGCAGTTGATTGAAAGGTACCCTCCAGCACCTAACAAGATAATTACCCGCACCGTAATAACGCAGCCAAGGCGGCTAACAGAAAGACACTTTCCTGATCCAGTTCCCTCAACAGAAAAACAACTGCGACCTAGACTAAGATGTCGTGTGTGCTCGCATACATCCCGTAGGCCCAAGAAAGGCCAGCAGACATATTTCATGTGTAAAGACTGCAATGTAGGACTATGTGTCGCTCCTTGTTTCAGAGAATACCACACACTTCTGAATTACTAGAATTCTGTCGTAAAAGTTTTGTCAAGATTATTATGTTCAGCTTATTAAATATTCAGATTCATAACCATTTGTTATTCACATTGTTTGATTTCATTCAACTTATGTCATAAAAGCTTCTTCCAATCATATTGAGTCTTATGTGTTTATACATTTTCTGATTTTGTTTTTTTATCTACAGCAAAAGATTTTTGTAAAAATAAATGTTGAAATTCATCCGTATTATAATTTTCTTCATCAAATTATGGCTTTAGTCTTTAGTGAGAGAGAGAGAGAGAGAGAGAGAGAGAGAGAGAGAGAGAGAGAGAGAGAGTAAATTACTATTTTTGCGTTTAATGTTCCTTTTCTGTCCTTTGAAGACTGGATATCATAAAATATAAAATGAGTCGGATGTAATGCAAATCTGATAATCATGGTATTGATGATTTATGATATATGAGAATAATAATAACAATATAATAACCGTTACCATGAGATTAATGAATATAGACAATGTTGTTGTTATTATTATTATTATTATTATTATTATTATTATTATTATTATTATTATTATTATTATTCAGAAGATGAACACTATCCATATGAAACAAGCCCACAGGGGTAACTAACTTGAAATTGTGTTCATTCGAGTGAAATAACAGAAGGTAGTAGGAAATACAGAAAGAGGAGATCAGTTATTAGAAAACAGATGTACTAACAATAAATAAATAAAAATGTAAACAAAGTATTAAATACAAGATGTATTGCATAAGGGTAGTAATGCATTACATTCACTTGAACTTTGAAGTTCCGTTTGCAACACATCCTCAGTAAAGAGGCTGTTCCACAGTCGTAAGGCGTGAGGAATAAAGGTCCCCTGGAACTGAAAAGTTGAAGGCGAGGTACATTTACTGCACATTGATGCTGCTGTTCAGCGAATCTGGTTGCTCTCTCTCAGCAGCAACAGGGGATCAGGGATCAACTGAGAATGTGAAAGATATGTCAAAATACAACTTATGAAAAAGTGACAAACAAGAGACCATCCGTCTATAGTCCAAGGCATAGCTGCCAAAGAAACCTTCCACCTCGAACCACTCTAAAAGATATAAATCTCTGGCAGAAGCAGACATCTCCCGGAGAACAGTATCCTAGTAAAGGAAGGACAAATTACCTAAAAAATGTTGCACTGATTTAATCACTCATATAAGTATATGAGGACTTAAGAACAATACCCAACTTTCATGCGGCATTTGCTGACATTTTCATTAGATGTTTCTCAAAAATAAGATGTAAGTAAACAGGTACCACTAGAATAATTGAAGGAAAAGAAAAATATCTGTAGAAAATTATAACAGAATAAAATGATCTACAAAACCCTACAACTTCCCTGAATATTCGTTCAAAAACAATTGAACAAATTCCAAAAGTTAGTGATTAAATATATATATATATATATATATATATATATATATATATATATATATATATATATATATATATATATATATATATATATATATATATAATATATATAATATATATATATATATATATATATATATATATATATATATATATATATATATATATATATATATATATATATATATATATATATATATATATATATATATATATATATATATATATATATATATATATATATATATATATATATATATATATATATATATATATATATACAGTTCATATGTGGCTAATCATTTTTTGTAACAGGAATTTATCCAATTTTTATTTTTTATAGGGATAGGTGTGAGTATGTGTTTGTATTTTACATACACACACACACAAACATATATACATATATATATACACTCATATATATGTAATTAATTGTATATATATTACACACACACACATATATATATATATATATATATATATATATATATATATATATATATATATAACTGAATCACGAGAATATGGAACGTGCTGAATATATAAATAAAGACAATTCCACGAAGGAAAGAGAAGCAACAGAGTATTGCAAGGCTTTTCGACGTATTGTCCTTTACTTAGCAGACTCGTTTCTCTTTCCTTCGGGGCATTGCCTTCATATATATATATATATATATATATATATATATATATATATATATATATATATATATATATATATAAGTACTCACACATGTATATATAGTCAATTATATATATATATATGTATATATATATATATATATATATATATATATATATATATATATACATACATACATACATAGATATATAGTATATATATACATACACATACACGCACCACACAATTACACATTTTGATCAGCAATGTGATTTATAATATTGATCCCTAGTGAATGTGGCGAGGTGGCAATTGTGTTTACATGTCACATGCAAGTGTGACAGACGACGCGCGTAGGTGGCATTTCAGATGCACGTGTCCTGTTGACAGAAATTAACTGCTTTGTTTTCAGCCGCTGTACCCTCCACCTTTGTCGAATTTGGTGGGCGTGACCGTTGGAATATTAGCTTGAAAATGGGCCCCCGGGATTATCCCAAGCCCTGGCAGTCTCCAATTCCTTGTTTCATTGACAAATGCGGATTCTGGAACCTCCTTTTACTTGCGGCTAATACGATTTCCATTCAAGGAGGTTGTTTCCACTTTCCCCTGACTTTTGACCGCCATCGTCAATCAAACATTGAATTGGAATCTGTCCGAAGGACAAGGGATAATCCCAGGCCCTATTCCCAAGGTAGTATTCCAGCGTTCAGGGCCACCAAACTCAACACAGGTGGAAGGTAAGCAAGAGCAGAAAACAACGACCGGTCATTTCCATCAAAAGGATTCCGGCATCTCACGTACCACCCACGTCTCAGCCATGGAAATACGATTGTCACCTTCCAAATGTCCATATTCGCTAGTGTCCAAAATGTATTGTTGTGTCGTGTAATCATTGTTGCTGTTGTCATGGATTCATATATATATATATATATATATATATATATATATATATATATATATATATATATATATATATATATATATAGATGCAGTAATGTGTGTGTGTTTGTACATATACTGTATGTATGTATGTAGGTGATATTGAGATGCACGTGTGCTTTGACAGAAATGACCCGCTTTGTTTTCAGCTCGCTGTACCTTCCACTTTGTCGAATTTGGTTGGCGTGACCGTTGGAATAATTGCCGATTTTGGAATATTCCTTTATTACTGGCAGCTTATTTATTTGTGTTGTTACATTAATTGCATAATATCTATATCACGGATCGCTACTATCACAATATTATCATATAAATAAAACAGGTTAATTTGCAGCAAAACAACAAATACAAACGCTATTACAATGATTGTTTACGATTTCGTGCGTCTGGTAGCATGCTACGGGTGACTACCGTCTGAAAACCCCGGATTGTGGTAAGTGTGAGGTCTCATCTCGGCCATAATCAAAGGGCTAATGAAAATTAAAATAATTAATAATTTCCCATATTTTGGTAATCATAGAATCAACTAAAAACGATTATTAAATAAAATTATCTAAAAATGAAAAAAATCCCGTAGGGTGGGTCTGCCCAGACCCAACTTGCACCAGATAGGATTAAGAGACTGGCCAGTCTTGGAGGCCTTTGGGCCTCATCCTTGAAGTTCTTGGGCCCTCTCCAGGCCTGCTTCCCCAGCCTGGCAGGATACCTGTCTTCCTCCGAGGAAGCAGCCTCTGGGTCGGACCCTTCCCTTCAAGGCTGCCCTCAAGAGACTGGCCAGCCTTGGAGGACTTTGGGTCTCATCCTTGAAGTTCTTGGGCCCTCTCCAGGCCTGCTTCCCCAGCCTGGCAGGATACCTGCCTTCCTCCGAGGAAGCAGCCTCTGGTCAGACCCTTCCCTTCAAGGCTGCCCTTAAGAGACTGGCCATCCTTGAGGACTTTGGGCCTCATCCTTGAAGTTCTTGGGCCCTCTCCAGGCCTGCTTCCCCAGCCTGGCAGGATACCTGCCTTCCTCCGAGGAAGCAGCCTCTGGTCGGACCCATCCCTTCAAGGCTGCCCACCCATCCCTTCAAGGCTGCCCTCAAGAGACTGGCCAGCCTTGGAGGACTTTGGGTCTCATCCTTGAAGTTCTTGGTCCCTCTCCAGGCCCGCTTCCCCAGCCTGGCAGGATACCTGCCTTCCTCCGAGGAAGCAACCTCTGGGTCAGACCCTTCCCTTCAAGGCTGCCCTTAAGAGACTGGCCATCCTAGGAGGACTTTGGGCCTCATCCTTGAAGTTCTTGGGCCCTCTCCAGGCCTGCTTCCCCAGCCTGGCAGGATACCTGCCTTCCTCCGAGGAAGCAGCCTCTGGGTCAGACCCTTCCCTTCAAGGCTGCCCTTAAGAGACTGGCCATCCTTGGAGGACTTTGGGCCTCATCCTTGAAGTTCTTGGGCCCTCTCCAGGCCTGCTTCCCCAGCCTGGCAGGATACCTGCCTTCCTCCGAGGAAGCAGCCTCTGGGTCGGACCCATCCCTTCAAGGCTGCCCACCCATCCCTTCAAGGTTGCCCTCAAGAGACTGGCCAGCCTTGGAGGACTTTGGGTCTCATCCTTGAAGTTCTTGGTCCCTCTCCAGGCCCGCTTCCCCAGCCTGGCAGGATACCTGCCTTCCTCTGAGGAAGCAACCTCTGGGTCAGACCCTTCCCTTCAAGGCTATCCTTAAGAGACTGGCCAGCCTAGGAGGACTTTGGGCCTCATCCTTGAAGTTCTTGGACCCTCTCCAGGCCTGCTTCCCCAGCCTGGCAGGATACCTGCCTTCCTCCGAGGAAGCAGCCTCTGGGTCGGACCCTTCCCTTCAAGGCTGCCCTCAAGAGACTGGCCATCCTTGGAGGACTTTGTTCTTGGGCCCTCTCCAGGCCCGCTTCCCCAGCCTGGCAGGATACCTGCCTTCCTCTGAGGAAGCAGCCTCTGGGTCGGACCCTTCCCTTCAAGGCTGCCCTCAAGAGACTGGCAGTCCTTGGAGGACTTTGGTCCTCATCCTTGAAGTTCTTGGGCCCTCTCCAGGCCTGCTTCCCCCAGCCTGGCAGGATACCTGCCTTCCTCCGAGGAAGCAGCCTCTGGGTCGGACCCTTCCCTTCAAGGCTGCCCTCAAAAGACTGGCCATCCTTGGAGGACTTTGGGTCTCATCCTTGAAGTTCTTGGGCCCTCTCCAGGCCCGGTTCCCCAGCCTGGCAGGATACCTGCCTTCCTCCGAGGAAGCAGCCTCTGGGTCAGACCCTTCCCTTCAAGGCTGCCCTTAAGAGACTGGCCATCCTTGGAGGACTTTGGGCCTCATCCTTGAAGTTCTTGGGCCCTCTCCAGGCCTGCTTCCCCAGCCTGGCAGGATACCTGCCTTCTTCCGAGGAAGCAGCCTCTGGTCGGACCCTTCCCTTCAAGGCTGCCCTCAAGAGACTGGCCATCCTTGGAGGACTTTGGGCCTCATCCTTGAAGTTCTTGGGCCCTCTCCAGGCCTGCTTCCCCAGCCTGGCAGGATACCTGCCTTCCTCCGAGGAAGCAGCCTCTGGGTCAGACCCTTCCCTTCAAGGCTGCCCTCAAGAGACTGGCCAGCCTAGGAGGACTTTGGGCCTCATCCTTGAAGTTCTTGGGCCCTCTCCAGGCCTGCTTCCCCAGCCTGACAGGATACCTGCCTTCCTCCGAGGAAGCAGCCTCTGGGTCGGACCCTTCCCTTCAAGGCTACCCTCAAAGACTGGCAAGCCTTGTAGGCTTTGGGGCCAATCCTCAAAGGGCTTGGGCCCTTTCCATGGGAAGGGTCAGACCCATAGGCTGCTTCCTTGGAGGAAGGAAGCGGCCTCTGGGTCGGACCCTTCCCCTCACCAATACTCTTTGCTTTCTCTTACCCTACTTTTCAAAACTGACACTTTCTGTCTCCGAAGGCTTCCAGACGATTTGAAGCATCTCGGAGATTGTTCTGGACACTTTGAAGCTCGGCGCATGCGCGAATGGCATTTCTCTCGTCCTTCCAGGAGCCGGAGGACTGAAGGATTCCAAAATGTCTTCAAGGAAAATCTCGAAGGTTTTAGATCATTTCAACATCGCGATAACCATTACTTGGAGTTCTTTTTCTGGCACATAAACAGCTTCTTTGCTTTAAGGAGTCGTCTTCTATAAACTTATGAGATTCCCTCTTACTGACGATATTGATCATCCTTCGATTCTTCCTTGCTTCTCCGAAAAGTAATTCTGTGAATCCAAAATCTTTGAAGTAGTTTCTAACACCTCAGGTTATCTACTTTATTCCTCGTCAGCATTCTTCAGTATACCTCCACGCCGATGTCGTCTCTTTTTTGTTCCTTCTCTTTCTTATTTCGAGCGAAGAACTGCTCCAAGCGGTAATTTTGGGCATCCAAAATCCCCTCTCAATCAGCTTAGAAAACACCTCAAGTTCTCTACCTTTTATTTAGTATAAATTCTTCAGTTCCTCCGTTCCACTGTCTTCCTCTCTTCTTGATTATTTCCTTCCTTATTTCGAATGAAGAGCTTGCGTCCGTGAGTGACAATACGACTGTAGAGGTGCCGAATAATCGCAGAAGGCGGGAACCTCGACTTCATACTGCTCCGCGAAGTAGTCCACATTTTCAGCAGTAAACAATTACAGACTGAAGCTATCTGCCATTCTCGTGATGTACTTTTCCCTCTTGAAAATCTCTTTTAGTCGATCTGCTTCGTCATCCAGTTCATTTTAACCATAAACTTCGCCTTCTTTGCTCACATGCTGTCTCTGAAGGCTTCAAGACGTCTTCCTGGAGGATCCCTGAGATGGCCACTGTAGTCCTTGGTGTCAGTGCACCTATTGAGTGATGGCACTATACGCATGAGCTGAAGAATTCTAAAACGACTGCAGGAAAAACACGAAGATGTTACGGCGCCAGGCGACAATGATTCTTTCTTGCAGCAGAAGGTATGAAATTTTCTTGAAAGCTTTATTGCCACGAAAACATCAATATTTAAAAAAAGAAAGAAATTAGAAATTTAGTGAAAATCATCATCGTATCCTTTTCTCGTCGCCGGGAGAAATATATATATATATATATATATATATATATATATATATATATATATATATATATATATATATATTTATATATATATATATATATATATATATATATATATATATATTTATATATATATATATATATATATATATATATATATATATATATATTATATATATATATATTTATATATATATATATATATATATATATATATATATATATATTTATATATATATATATATATATATATATATATATTTATATATATATATATATATATATATATGTATATTTTTATATATATATATATATATATATATTTATATATATATATATATGTATATATATATATATATATATATATATATATGTATATATATATATATATATATATATATATATATATGTATATATACATACACATACATATATATATAAATATATATATAGTATATATATATATATATATATATATATATATATATATATATATATATATATATATTCATATATGTATATATATTATATACATGTATATGCATATATATATATATATATATATATATATATATATATATATATATATATATTATATACATATATATATATATGTATATATATATGTATATCTACATATATTTATATATCTATATATATGTATATATATACATATAGATAGATAGATAGATAGATAGATAGATAGATATCTCCTCCCGACGACGAGGAAAAGGATACGATGATGATGATTTTTCATATACATTTACATTTATTTCTTTAAAAAAATGCTATTTTCGTGGCAATAAAGCTTTCTAGAAAATTTCACCCTGGGAGGACAAGATCAACTTGAAATTATTATTATAGATAGATACATATACATAAATATATATATATATATAAGTATATATACATATATTTTATATATATATATATATATATATATATATATATATATATATATATATATATATATATATATATATATATATGTGTGTGTGTGTGTGTGTGTGTGTGTGTATACACTGGTTTGTGCGTCTGTGTGCGTTAATTTTTCCCATTAGTTAAAAATAATGTGGTCTCAAGAATTTCTGTTTCCTGAAATGGTCATCACTAGCGCCCAGTAATCCAGTCAGCTTCAAGAGAAAAGTGACCTTTTTGTTTTAACAAGGCTTCTCCATTGCCATTGATCACCTTATTAAGGGGGAGAGAGAGAGAGAGAGAGAGAGATGGCTGCCTCCAGCAAGGAATGATTAAGTTTTTCGCATAGCAGAGTAAGTTATAAATATATAGTTTTTTTATGGTACCAGCATCAAATTATAATAGTAGATTTTTGAAGGATACAGAGTAGTTTAAATCGCTTGTCTTATTTAAATAAAAATTCTTCTTCGGAAAAGAAATAAGTTTTAGAGTCTTCAAGAACACTATTAAAGACGCACGGAAAACTTTTCCAATATTCCTGGAAAACCTGTCTACCATATACTTTGGAGGCTTGTATTTCAAGTCAATGGTCCCTGTATGCTTGTCCCGTATGAATTGGATTCATATTCTAAAAAAAAAAAAAAAAAAATAATAGTAATAAAAAAATACTCATAGTAGCATGAGTCTTAAAATGAAGTAGCAAATCCACAGTTGTATATTTATCTTTAAATATATGTACAGTACATATACATAACTGTGGAATTGCTTCTCCAATAATAATAATAATAATAATAATAATAATAATAATAATAATAATAATAATACTGAGATAATATTAAGCAAACTTTTACTGATGAAGATGCAATTTTTAATAATTTTAGTAGGACATTTTTAAACAACTTTTAGAGCTGGCCGTGCTGGACACGACCTTTGCCTTCAGTTTGTATAAACAAACTGAAGGGATGGCCATGGATCACCACTTGGTCCAATTTTTGCTAACATCTTCATGTGCTCCCTGGAGGAGCGCATAATAGAAGAATGTCCCATTAGGTTCCGCCCTCTATTTTATCGAAGATATGTTGACGACACGTTCTCCCTATTTCGTCATGAATGTCATGCAGAGTCCTTTCTGGAGTTCGTCATCCGACAACATCCAAACATAAGGTTCGCTATGGAGAAGGAGGTAAATAACAAACTCCCCTTCCTTGATCTTATTATTTCCAGAGGTGACTCAGGTTTTTACACAGGTGTGTATAGAAAAATACATTTACTGGTTTGGGAATGAATTTTTATAGTTCGTGTTTCTTTCATTTGAAACTGAACTCTATTTTAACCCTCCTCCATAGGGCTTACACCCACTCGTCAAACTGGAAGAGTTTCCACGATGAGATATCCTTTTTAGTGAAATATTTCAATAATAATTGTTTTCCATCACGACTTTTTCAGATCCCTAAATAAACTGCTACTACAGAAAATGACTGGCAACACCTGAATCGACTGTGCCGAAACTAAAGATGTATGCAAGTTTCCCTTTCGTGCATGATGATACTTTTAGGAGAAAATGCACAGCCATTATTCAAAAGAGTTTTCCAGCTTTAAACCTGAAAATCATCCCGAAAAAAATCCCTTTACAATAGGGTCTCTGTTCAGAGTCAAAGACCGGCTCAGTCCTCTGTTTTCGTCCAGCGTTGTTTACAAGTACACTTGCCCGGGATGTGATCACGGGATATACATATGTGGGATGCACGAGGAGGCTGTTGAAGGTCCGCATAGATTCCCACAGGGGCATAAGTCATAGAACAGGTAGCAGGTTATCTAATCCTGAGCAATCAAATATACGAAATCATTCAAAATTATGTAAAACTTATATTGACAGCAAGGATTTTTCCATCCTAGGCCGAGTGCAGAACAACAACGACTTAACCATCCTAGAATCCATAATTATCAGGAAGACTGTGCCGTCGTTAAATACTCAATCGTCCTCAGTGAAATTGTTTATAGCCTAGTTTGGGCAACTGGTTTTCCTCACTCTGTTTGTACTTATTTATGTTAGTCTTGTTCTTTCTTTCATATAGGTAGGTTGTTTTAAGATTTTAGTGAACTCCTTTTACTCATTATTGACTTGTCTTGGAATGAGGTGTTTTGTTTTAAATATTTTTACTACATAAAGAGCTGTTGCCATTGCATTAATTTGTTATTGATGTTCGCAAATTATATTATATTTTATAGCCTTGAAAATGCGACTTGGAATTCGTCATGGAACGTCGGCATTGAAAATAAACTGTAGATGATGAGGATGCCTTTCCCTACTGCTTCCTTCGTGATATATATATATGATATATATATATATATATATATATATATATATATATATATATATATATATATATATATATATATATTACTAAAGGACCTCATTCAAACTGCATGGTATCTATAGATACCATCCAGTTTGAATGAGGTCCTTTTAGTAATTTAGTTAATGCACAGAACAATTGTGTATGTGATAAAGTTAATATATACGTATGTATACATATATGTGTGTGTTAGTGTGTGTATTAACAGATAGTTAGACACAGAGATAGATGCATAGATAGAAAGATATATATATATATATATATATATATATATATATATATATATACATATATACATATAAATACATATATATATATATATATATATATATATATATATATATATATATATATATACATATATATATATATACATATATACATATATGCATATATATAGTAGGGAGTACGGATAGGAAGAACAGTCAGCTCATCATTGATATATTTATTAATAGGTGCGCTTCAGGATCACCCATATCCCATCTTTTCTGGCTAAAAGATACAAAAACACTAATTAAAACTGACAACAGAGCTTACAAAATTAAAATGCTTTAAAGATTGAAAAATGACAATGACAAAACAAGAAATAGATTACCTTCAGTAGTAAAGTCCAGAGGATGAAAACTGAATTAGAGTAAACAAGGTTAGCAAGTAAACAAGAAAGGCGGGGGTTACTATAGTACGACCGTTTTAGGAAGAGACTTTGCCCTCTTAAACTGACCATTAACCTTCTGACTTCAAGCTCTCATTGTTTGCGCCTGTTATCAAGCACGTGTACTATAATAGAAAGTTCTGAATGAAGTTTTGTTGTCCCACTTAAATTTTAGATAAAAAAAAAAAATTCAATATATGAAAATGATAGGTGCAAGAAATTTGAAACCTAGATGTGCTTTCATTTTCAGTTTTGTTTATTTGGATGCTGTACTGAGCAATGTTCTTGAGTTACGTCATCTACTATAGTTTTTATTACTGTTCCTTTGCTGTTATCGAAGTCATATAATTGTGATATAGTTTTGAGCTTTTGAATTGTTTTCTTTCGTGTATGCCGTGATCCGTCTTTACCTCCTTGCTGTATCAAGGTTGAATTTTCACTGTGCAGCTATAAAATAGCTCATAATAAATATTCTTTAAATATTGTTACATATATATATATATATATATATATATATATATATATATATATATATATATATATATATATATATATATATATATATATATAGGTGTAACAATATTTAAAGCATGTTTATTATGAGCTATTTTATAGCTGTACAGTGAAAATTCAACTTGATACAGCAAGGAGGTAAAGACGGATTACGGCATGCACGAAAGAAAGCAATTCAAAAGCTCAAAACTATATCACAATTATATATATATATATATATATATATATATATATATATATATATATATATATATATATTACACATTTATACAGTATTAGATTTACCTGTGCTTTTAAAGCACTGTCATATGATACTCATCACTGCTGTGGCATTTCTGTTATATGTAGATTTTTAAAGATATTTCTGCCACTTTCTGTCGAAAAACAGATCTATATTTCAATTTATTTCAATTTCAGTGTTCAACAGGATATCACACAACAAGGGAAAGCAATAAATTTATTTACAATCGAAGTATGAGGAGACATTACTTATGAAGAATCCTCGTCAGAGGATGCTACATCGATAACAAAAGAATCTATATATTTATCAATGCAAACATCTCTTGAAGCGTCATCTCTTTTTATATCTTCGGCATGTCTCACATCATTAGCCCAGTTGTCAGAAGATATGGATTCAATTGCTTCTTTGACCAAAGGAAGCAGGTCTGATTTTTTAAAATGATTCTTCTTTGCCACGTATGATTTCACCTGCGCCCATATCAGTTCTTTTGCATTATACTGGCAGTGATATGTAGGCAGCCTAACCACTATGTCCATGATCTCTTGCCAGTCTGTCAATCACGTAATCATTTTTCTTTACATGAATGTCTTTGCAACTTTACTAATTTTTTATTAGCCAGTCTTTAACTTCATCCTTTTTGGCAGACATTGTCGGAGGTTTGTTAATTCGAACTGAATGATAAGAAGCGTTATCCAACACTATGATGGCAGATGGCCCTATACTGGGAAGAAGCTGGGTTTTAAACCATTTTTCAAACACTGCAGAATTCATCTGAATTTCTAGATTGCGTATCCCTTGTCAGCTGGGTGCTTGATCATTGATAAAAATATTACCCAGAAATGTGGTTAATATTGCAACCAATATTGTGATTGTGTCTACTTACTCTCCAATGTTATTGATGTACAATTAGAAGGAATAAATCATAGGTAAAAATTTTTATTCTGTCACGCCTCTCTCTCTCTCTCTCTCTCTCTCTCTCTCTCTCTCTCTCTCTCTCTCTCTCTCTCTCTCTCTCTCTCTTTTTTCATTTTTTTTTTTGCCCAGCTAGTGGAATAGTAAGCGGAACCATAAAAATGATGAACATTCTTTATGATTAGTTTTCTGACGAATATACAAATAATTTTTAACTATAATACACAACTGTGATGTAGCTGTCCTTACGGATTCAAACAGAATTAGAGAAAATGACAAAAAAAAAGACTGTCATCCTCAATCAGTGCAGTGCTTATACCTCTGGCAACACTAAACCCCGATATATAGTACTTATCCTATGTTTATTTATTTGTGTTGTTACATTAATTGCATAATATCTATATCACGGATCGCTACTATCACAATATTATCATATAAATAAAACAGGTTAATTTGCAGCAAAACAACAAATACAAACGCTATTACAATGATTGTTTACGATTTCGTGCGTCTGGTAGCATGCTACGGGTGACTACCGTCTGAAAACCCTCCGGATTGTGGTAAGTGTGAGGTCTCATCTCGGCCGTAATCAAAGGGTTAAGACAGATATCTAATGAGTTCATGGTAAATCATTTTCGTCAGCCACTTGATACTGTTCTTCCACTACCAAGACCTCGGAATTTTTGTAACCTATTCCCTAATTTTATTTTAATGTTTTCACAAAATACAATTATTATAATGAATGTAATGTATTTTTTGGTAAAGGGGGTTTAATTATTCTATTGCAAACCCCATTTCATTATTTTCGAACCAATTCGTCAGCTTTTACTCAACGTGCAGAAACGAAATAGCGTTCTAATGCTTCCGAACATTTCTTGCCTATTCTTACAGTTTCAGTAATTAAGAAAATTATGGAGGTGTTGTGCATAAATATTGTAGTAAGAATAATTCATCATTGATTACTGTCAATATTTATGAGAAAAATCGTAATTTATTTACTGACATCATTTGTAATAAATATAATAATTTGCTCTTTGAATCATAACCGATTTTTTGGGAATTCTTATTAAAAACGCAGTGCTTACAGTTTACTGCTGTTGTCCAAAGAAAGATGCCAAAAGTGTCATTAACTTGCATAGAAAGCATCCGCAGAAGAGAACGACCTGTGGAAAAGGAGAGACAAAAGTAACAAATCGATAGCAAGACATAATTCAATAAACGAAAATCTTATACAAAAGTATAAACAAGTAAAAAATGCGCCGAAGTTTCTTCGGCATAATCGAGTTTTCTGTACAGCCGTTACAGCGTGTAATCAAGGCCACCGAAGTAAATCCATCTTTCGGTGGTCTCGGTATAATGCTGTATGAGCCGAGGCCCATGAAACTTTAACCACGGCCCGATGGTGGCATATCCTATATCATTGCCAGGAGCGCGATTATGTCTTACTTTAACCTTAAATAAAATAAAAACTGCTGAGGCTAAAGGACTGCAATTTGGTATGTTTGATGATTGGAGGGTGGATGATCAACTTATCAATTCGCAGTCGTCTAGCCTCAATAATTTTTA
>NC_089741.1:22681491-22703991 GCF_040412425.1 Macrobrachium rosenbergii | reverse complement strand
TCCGCAAAGAGTTTCTGTTCGGCAGATATTTTCAATGAAGTTACCGAGAGAAGCTCTCTCTCTCTCTCTCTCTCTCTCTCTCTCTCTCTCTCTCTCTCTCTCTCTCTCTCTCTCTCACTGAAATCCACCAAAAACTGATCAGGTTTTTTTTATTTTGTTGTTTATCGAGATGACTTTTGTCGTCATTTCATTACATTTTCCGGCAGGCGAACATCTCCAATCTCCTATATTGGTTCATTTCGAGCCATGCTTCCGCATTAACCTCTTCCCACGATTTTACTCTCGCGAATTGGAACAATTTCAGGAGAAATGAAATTATCAATCTTTTTTTCTTTTTCTCTCCCCTCTATCTTCTGAGCTGTGAGGTCTGGGAATGATCATTTGTTAGACGGTTTTTTTAGTGGTTTTTCTTTTACCTTGATTTCTTTTCTTCTACTGAATATTTTGTCAGTGTATTTTTATATATTTGTTCTGCCGTGTTTTGACTTTTGACATATTTTTTTTGTTTTTATTTCCTTCTTTTGCTCATTTTTATAGCAATTTCTTTATCTAAAATGTTTTAAGCGAGGTATCCACATACTTTTTCCGTGGCTGTATTATTATTATTATTATTATTATTATTATTATTATTATTATTATTATTATTATTCAAAATTAACACGTAAATTTCCATATAAAAGAACTTGTTCAAAAAGGGGAAAACAGAGAAGAAAGTACAAAAATAATCGCGCTTAAATGAAAAGCTTGCAACTATCTACAAAGTATATACAAAGACCAGCAAAGTAATTAAAAATTATTTTTTCAGTGTCTTGGTGGAAAACTTCAATTTGTCATTTATTATTCACAACTCTTGAGCTTCCGGAATTTTTTATTTATTTATTTTTATTTATTTATTTTCATTTATTTATTTATTTATTTTTATTTATTTGTTCCGGAGTTCTCTCTCTCTCTCTCTCTCTCTCTCTCTCTCTCTCTCTCTAGTCATGTATGTCCCCGTAGTAGTTAAAATAAGACCTCCTCTTCTCTCTCTCTCTCTCGAGAAGATAAAAACATACGTAACCATTACAACAATACTCGATCAATCATTTAAGGAATAGTAAAATGAAATATTATTAATGCTATACCATTTTTAATTGTTATTTAAGTATTAATCCAGTTGCAGTGTTACTTATGTAATTAGATTTCATTAGTGCAGTTTAGCTTATCAGATGAGAATAATCATCTTAATAGTCTTGTTTAAACAATATTTCTGCTTACAGAAATTCAAAATGGAGAAACTACAAAACCCGACGACTTAATCAGCACACCTATCGTGTGAGGCCTTTCATTATGCATGTGAAAAAAATCTCATTATTTCTAAGAAGTTTCCGCGAAGACTTTTCAAAAGCTTGTAACTTATAATGCCGCTTCTTTCCTCTGCAAATATGCGCTCACTTTATTTTCTTCGGGCAAACATGTTTGCAGGAACTTTCGCTTCTCGTCTGCGTTTGTGTGTGTGTGTGTGTGTGTGTGAGTGCGCGTGTGTGTGTTTGGGAACTCTCATTTGAGAGGAGGCTTAGAAGATGAATTTTATTGGAAAATAATTTCCTTTCAGGGGAACTTAATTATTTCATACAAAAAGGAATATTTCACCTGAGCCAGAGTTTCCTAAAAGAAAATATAATGAAGTTTTTTTTTTAATTTTATTTCAGGACAGTAAGCTTATCAGATAATTTTTTTTCTTTAGGTAATATGCTTTTTCAGTTTGGGCACTTTCTTCCATTTTTTTATTTTTTCATGTTGTTATGAATCTCTTGTCTCTCTCATTTTTCCTTTATTTTATATTAGATGATCCTTGAAGGCTATATGTAAGAAAACGAAATAAACGAGAGAAGGAAATAATAAATGTCAGTGAAATAATAAATAAACAGACACAAACACGCACACATATATAAATATATGCATGTATGTATACATGCGCGCGCGCACGCACGCACATATGTATATATATTTATATGTATAATGTATACATATGTAAGTATGGATGTATGTGTGTATGTATGTATATATACAGTATATATGTATATGTATGGATACATATATATATATGTGTGTGTGTGTGTATGTGTGTGTGTGTGTATGTGTGTGTGTGTGTGTACGACAAACCTCTATGTTGAGGAAAATCAGCTTAGGCTCCTTCACCGGCGCCATGCAATACAGGATGTTACGCTACAATGCAAGAACACTTTTCTAATCCCATCATCGGCTTTGCAATCATCACGCCATGGGCATTTGGATCGCTAGGCTGAACATGAGTCATCTTTATAAAGATACACGTCTTCTTGGGTTCTGTGGTATAAAATTATACCAGGCATTTACTTGATTTAGCGGGGAGCATAACTTCACTTTGTTAAGTCTCTGATGCATGTTTTATATATATATATATATATATATATATATATATATATATATATATTTATTAATATATATATATATATATATATATATATATATATTAATATATATATATATATATATATATATATATATATATATATATATATATATTAATATATATATATATATATATGTATATATATTAATATATATACATACATACACAAACATACATCGGAAGAAAGGAGCAGCTGCTCGGCTGATACACGATCAAGAGTTCGTGGAAAGACGTTCTATTTGCATGCATTTATTCAAGAGCCGACGCTTCGCATCGCTTGATGCATTTTCAAGGCTGAAAAAGCGGTATAAAACAATAAATACTTTTATATATAATGTGAAAGGTATATACAAAATTTATTTCTCACCGTATTTATATCTTAGGCAGAACAGAGAGCAAAAAGGAATAAAAACTGGACGACAAAGAACAGCAAAGGGGCACCATATTGATAGTGAAGGCTAGACTGGCGTAAAGGACAACATAACTGAAAAAGACACACGGCGTTAAAAAAAAAAAAAAACACACACACACACACACAACAACATTAGGCGATAAACAGCCGTGTTGACGATGATTGGTTGTAAAGTGTTGGAATGGTCAGTTTGATCATTATGGATTCCAAAGTGGTTAGTTCCTCGTCACTTCGCACGTTTCCCACAATTATCTACAGAACTGGAAGCAAACTATCGAGTCCGGATCAGTCTAACATAAGGAATCATGCTAAAATTTGTAAAACTCGCATAGACGCCAACGACTATATATATATATATATATATATATATATATATATATATATATATATATATATATATATATATATATATATATATATATATATATATACAGTATATACCTGTATATATATATATATATGTATATATATTTTTTTTTCATTTGAGATTAGGTTGCTAGTTCCACAGCCTTTTCTTAAGCGGTTGCAAAACACCAAAGTCCGATGAGCATTAGGTAAACTAAACACCAACTTTCTCATCAGAGGCACAAAGGGGTGTTTGACTTTTCTTTGACTTTTTATTTTAAAGAATAATAAAAACAAGGCCAACAGCAGCAGCAGCAACAACAATAATAATAATAATAATAATAATAATAATAAAACACTTATTTAGGAAGCCGTTCAAAGTGGTTAACATCGAAGCTAAAACGTTATCAGAAGCATGATTTTAAAATTCAGTTGGTTTGGAATTAAAACCTACCTGTTATTTACTGTATGAGATTTTTCATTCTGCACTAAATCTTTGGAGGTGTTACACATATCGCATAGGTACAGGACATCATTCTGAGTTTACCTAAAGCTGCCGTCTTACTTGATAGGACTAATAGTGTAAAATCTAAATGTGTAATTCGTTAGTGCTGCTGCAGTTTGATCCAACAAATCATCGTTAGCTTTTCAGGCAAAGCCGAACGAACGCATCCCTTCAATAATTGAATCTCCATTTAGAACGGAGCATACCTCATGTTTTTGAAATGTGCTAGAAAAAGCCATTGCAAGCATATCGCTCTCGTATGGTCGACACCGTTTCAAAACGTATTCAAAATCCAGTCTATGTTCAGACCTCAAAGCTTTGCGAAACAAAGCAGGCAGGAAAACAATTGCGGTTTGCAGGACGGATATCCGTATTGCTTTGAAAATATTGCAGCTTCTGTTATTGTGAACGGTAGGTCTGGGTCAAGTCAAGTCAATCTCGCTAACGACAGCTTTTAGGTCTTATCTATTTTCGGTTTCCTCTTTAGGTAGATTTTGGGAGAATGGGATGTTTATATATATATATATATATATATATATATATATATATATATATATATATATGTATATATATATATATATATATATATATATATATATATATATATATATATATATATACATATATATATATATGTGTGTGTGTCTGTGTGTTTATACACACAGACACACATTACATATAAGGAGCCCATAAAAACGCCAAAATGTAGAAAGTAGAAGCTATATTTCAGAGATCAACTGTCTCTCTCATCAGGCAAATGATGAGAGAGACAGTTGATCCCTGAAATATAGCCTTTACTTAATTTCAGGGATCAACTGTCTCTCTCATCATTTGCCTGATGAGAGACAGTTGATCTCTGAAATATAGCTTCTACTTTCTACATTTTGGCGTTTTTCTGGGCTCCTTATATGTAATATGTGTGTGTGTGTGTATGCACACACAGACACACACATATACCTGTATGTATGTATGTATGTATATATATATATATATATATATATATATATATATATATATATATATATATATATACATACATATATACATACATACATATATATATATGTATATATATCTAACCATGCATACATACAAACATACATACATTACATACAATCTGGTCCCCATGACAGGAGCTTGTTCCAGAGGTGGAACAAGACAGTTGCCATTGATAATTAAAACTGTAACGGCTGAATCAAGGAAACAAGGTCCTTTGCAGAAATCTATTATTATTTTTAGCTCTTCACATTCCTAAAGAAAATTAGTATCAGCATTTCGTCAAATTCACCTTACACCAGTTTGAGACAACCAGTTTCTTCATTCTTTAATATTAAGGTATTGCCGTTTCTGTAAAGGTTCCACTCTATTTATCCAATACTTTCAAGGTTTTCGCTTCTTCCCAACATTTCCAGTTTTTCGCTCAGTTCTTCATCTTGTGATTACAGCCTAAAACCTCCCTTATCCATCCTTTCACCTACTCTAATTTTTGCACCACTTCATTTCTCACCATTTCTCATTGTTTAACTCCTTCTTACCCCACACATACTGTTCTAATAATTTTTTTTTTTTATTTACATTTCACATTCAGGTTTTGCTCCCAAATTGGAGAACTGGCTCAGCAGTAACTTCCTTTATACCCATTGTGGCGTCCACAGACACTAATTCTCTTCCAAATCTTTCCCTGAGACTTAGATAACTTCCTTGCGTATCCTCTTCAGTGCTTCTCTCTACATTTGTTTTGTTATGTCAATGTTGATTTATCCATGTAATTGTTCTCACGTCATTCACCTTCATCTCCCTTAGATAATGAAACGAGGTTTTACAATGCGTAGCTCTGCAAGTGTATATCTGCGTGTATATATATA
This sequence comes from Macrobrachium rosenbergii, assembly GCF_040412425.1. Lineage (NCBI taxonomy): Eukaryota > Metazoa > Arthropoda > Malacostraca > Decapoda > Palaemonidae > Macrobrachium > Macrobrachium rosenbergii. Next base: position 22,698,430 of record NC_089741.1, on the reverse strand, counting down.
CACATATATAATATATGTATATGTATAAATTAATGCATATAATATATATGTATGTATACATGTGTATGTATATATATACATATATATATATATATATATGTGTGTGTGTATATGTGTGTGTGTGTGAGAGAGAGAGAGAGAGAGAGAGAGAGAGAGAGAGAGAGAGAGAAAGGAAATATCTCATTTTTGGATATAACTTGCCAGTCGTTTCACTCGTATGGGGTAAATATTACTTCGTCGAGGATCTCCCATTTATTTCTAAGCGAGGTTATATATTTTGACGGAGTTCTGATTACTCTCTCTCTCTCTCTCTCTCTCTCTCTCTCTCTCTCTCTCTCTCTCTCTCTCTCTCTCTCTCTCTCTCTCTCCCCTCGTCGTCCTCCTCCTCCTCCTCCTCAGCTGCGGCAACAATAACCTGCTAACAACTATGGACTTTTTTCATTGCTAAGGTCAACAGAGGCTTACTGGATTTTTAGAGATGAACCCATATTATCTCCCTTCAGGGGTCGAAAGCTAATCTCTCATTTGTGTGCTATGCACGTTACAACTCCAGCTGCAAGTACAGAAAGAGATAGAGAAAGACACAAGAAGAGACAGGGGAGTGTCAGACGAAGTAACATAATCACATCAATATATGTGTATATATAATATATATATATATGTATATATATATATATATATATATATATATATATATATATATATATATATATATATAATTAAAAGGACCTCATTCAAACTGGATCATCAGATGCCATCCAGTTTGAATGAGGTCCTTTTAGTAATTCTACTAATGCACAGAACAATTGTGTATGTAATAAAGTTAATATATATATATATATATATATATATTTCTTGCCTGAATGACCAGATTCTGCATACGTTATCTATGGAACAATTACGCATTGAAAAAGAAATCAAAACCAATTTCCTAAGCTTCCAACGACTGTAAGTTCTGTGTTGCGGGAAATAATAGATTCATTTCTATGTAAATGGATGATCCGAAGCGAAGAAAACTTTCCCATCGAGTTTTCCTTATTAGAATTTTTTAATGCGGAATTATTCATGGAATTTGACTGTCGATCACTCTGTGGCCTTCCTGCCTTCATTAGGATCCATTGCAGAGTTACAACCTAAACATTTAGTTTGTTTTTTGTTTCCTTAACGGTATTTTTTTCCAAGGTTTGATTATTAGCTTCACGTAGAGCCATTCTCAACCCGATCGGCATCAGCTTATAAATTCCAGTGACAGACACTTTCTTCATATATATTTTTAATCCTTCTGTTCGGTCTAAAGGAAACGTTAGCGTCATTATTTGTTACACATTGGCATATTTTTATTACAAAAATATGCCATTATAATATGAATATAGATATTTACATTACAAAATATAAATATCTATACTCTCTATCACTTTCTATATCTATTATGTATATATATGTACATATATACATATATACTGTATATATATACATACACACACATACATATACACACATATGAAGTTCAACTGCTCACCCCAACAAAAACTTAATGGATTTTTCAGGACGCGGAGCGTAAATCTTGCCCCCTTCCCTACAACCCGGGATCGATCTCGGGTCTCATGTTGGTGAAGCCATGTCTTATTTCCCAGATACTCTCCATACACACACACCCACACTCTTTCTTCCTCCACACCCGCGGTGTTAAACGAGTCAATAAAATGTAAATGGCGTCGTGAAGTTCGACATTATCTCCCAGGATCCATCTCATTTCCTCCTCATCTACTTAGCCCCTCCACCCCCTCTCCCCTCCCCCCTCTCTCTCTCTCTCTCTCTCTCTCTCTCTCTCTCTCTCTCTCTCTCAATGAGTGTGAGCTCTACTTTCCAGTTAGAGGAAATGGTTCACGTTCATTTTATTGTCCCTGGCTATCATCTCTCTCTGTTAGATAAGGCATATCTCTCTCTCTGTCTCTCTCTCTCTCTCTCTCTCTCTCTCTCTCTTTACACAAACATACACACACATATGTGTATATTATATATATACATATATGTATATATATATGTATTTGTATATATAAAGAGAGAGAGAGAGAGAGAGAGAGAGAGCAGGACAGCGTCTGGAAGATAAGGGCCGAGGCTTATAAAAGAAGTGATGGAGAAGAAATGAGCTATTTCGAGACACAAAGGCGAACGCTGCCTTCAACCTCTATAACTTTCACCCTTATAAACACAGGCCATGCTAAACCCAATAAGGACATCGCCATGTTCCCCTTAGGAAAAAATTACTGAATTTATTCAAGAAAGCTTCGAGAGAATGAGGAAATATGGAGCCGGTGGGAAATCAGGCCATAAGAGTCTGTCCTATTACGGGATTGTTTTCCTTTTTCATTCCCTTCCACTCTTGCGTTTGTTCAGTTCTTGAATGGGTGGCCATTTATGAATTTCGAGTGGTGCTTTATTTACTGCGACGTTGGTTTCTTGATCATTGAAATTAGATGTCTTTGGGCTTGTTCAGGGCTTGGGTTGGTGACAGCCGGTAATTGTCGACACTAGAATAAACAAAAAATGCACCGAAGTTTATTCGGCGCAATCGAGTTTTCTGTACAGCATATAATGCTGTATGAAACTTTCACCCACGGCCCATGAAACTCTTAGCCGCTGCACATGAACATGGTCCGGTGGTGGCCTGTGTTGTTGGTACCTATAGTGGTACCAGAAGTACGATTATGGCTAACTTTAACTTTAAAAAAAATGAAACTACTTGGGCTAGAGGGCTGCAATTTGGTATCTTTGATGATTGGAAGGTGGATGATCAACATGCCAATTTGCAGCCCTCTAGCCTCAGTAGGTTTTAAGATCTGAGGACGGACAGAAAAAGTGCGGACGGACAGACAGAGCCATCTCAAAAGTTTTCTTTTACAGGAAACTAAAAATCGCGTGACCAACCCAGGAGCTTTTGATTCACTTCAGGCGTCTTGTGGACTGGCCATGGGGTACAATATGACCAGAAAATACATGCATGAGCACTTCTTTTTAATAATGTATTTTGCGTTAAAAAGACAGCCCTTGCTGCTCTTCATACTTTTATTCTAAACTTATAAAATGCAGTAAGTTCTTGTCACTGATATAAATTAAAACCTAACATTGAAAGATCTAGAGCTTCTCGAACATGGCAACGTATTTTGCTGTACAAAACTGAAGTGACACATCACATATGCTATTTTCCCCCCTTGCTGTAAACAGATCAGTTCTGCGAGAGTCTGACCTTAAAAACGAAAAATAACGATCCTAAAGGCATCTTGATTTCAAAGAAAAAGTTCAACTAGTGTATCTTCTATAATATAATGAACGTTCTATTTTCTGCATTGAATCAACGACAACCATTATATGTTACAATATATTTCTGAGAAATACAGGAGAACTCCTTAGGTCTGTCTCTCAGTAAGAGCCTTTGCCGATACCCCTTGAAAGGAAATCTTCCGGTCCTTTCAGCGATAGGAAAGACGGTTACCTTGACAGTTAAGTCGCTCCCTTGTCGATCTGGTCAGGACGCACGAATGGCTACCACCCAATTCTTCAAGACTGAGGAGGAGAGGAAGTGTGAAGTAGAGAAAAGATAGAGAGAAGGTGGAAGGCAGGACGACAAGACGGAATGAGAGTCGGTGTTGTCAGGGTCATCCAGATGGTCCCACCAAATTCTTGGGGACCAAGGAACACACACAGAGAGAGAGAGAGAGAGAGAGAGAATTAGTATACTTGCTGCCATAGAGAATCAATAAATAATTCGACCAACAAAACAAAATTATTAGTTTAAGATCCTGAAGACAGAGTAAAAATAGCCAAAGAAAGCAATAAAGGAGAAGCGTAAAAGTCAGCTTGTATCCGTCCCCATAATGTCATTGCGAAGTAGTTATCAAACGCCAGAAAAGAAGAACGATAAAATGAGGTTTAAACAAAATTTCAAGAAATTACCTCATAAAATAGTGCCATATACAAAAACACAGGAAAGAACCTTGCACCAAAAAAAAAAATTCCGAAGACATAAATGCAAAGATTTTAAATATAAATAGTAAGGAAAAAACTCTTTGTTATTATTATACATTTTTTTAACGCACACAAACATTTTTTATAGCCAATTTTTGCTTAACAGTATGGTACTTGTCAGTAAGTGGATTACCAGTAAGTAGATTGGAGTATGTTGAGAGAGAGAGAGAGAGAGAGAGAGAGAGAGAGAGAGAGAAAGAGAATAACTATAATGTAAACTTTCATACTTCGTTATGAACTGGCACATAAGGTCCCTTGCCCATTACCAAACTTGCGGCAAACTTCAGAGGTTTGGTGGGAAAGACGAGTGGTCACAATGAGACCCGAGAAATAAAGATGGTGAGTGGAAGGAAATTCTGAAGCGTCACAAAATAAAAAGGAAAGTATCTAACAAAAGACAACTGAATAAAACCATCCACCGTTTAGGTGAGGAAAGAAATTTTAAGTTATGGCGGTATAAGAGCCTTTTCCTCAGCTGACCCAGTTAGAACCTCCTTTTGGGGCCAGAAAAACCAAGGGAATATTTTTGGATTCCGATAACGAGATAAAGATTGTTGGAGAGGACTAATTTTTCCCCTTCATTTCTTGGGCCACGGGGCATTAATGCACAAAAACTGGTAGAGAATTCAACTTTTTTTTTTTTCTGGTGAACTACCGCCTGAGCCAGATGCGTAGAACGTGATGCACAGTAGGTATCATGTTTTTTTTTTTATGAGAAATAGGGATTTAATGATCTCAAACCTACTTTTTAACATTGTAGATTTAATGACCTTGTTCCTCAGTTTTTTCGTCATTGATTACTTATGGATATTTAGAAAATATATATATATATATATATATATATATATATATATATATATATATATATATATATATATAGTTGCAGTATATGAAGAGGTTGTTAAGCCAACACTCCTTTAAGGAGGATTAGTTTGGTTGTTGATTGTGAATGAAAGAAAATGTTTATATTCCTAAGTCAGTTCATTTTTTTATGTAAGGATAATTGTGGTGTAAGGATAATTGACTAGTTGAAACATGTGGAGGTATAGAAAATTTGGTAAAGGTCAGTACAGTTCAAATAGGTATCAGAGCTTTGATAAGTGGTTTGGTCAGGTGGGAAGAACTGAGGAGGCCATGTGAATGTCGAGTGTGTTCAGGAGACAACTAGTAAGTTGGAATGAAAGAGTTACTTGAATAAAAGAGCTTTAATCTTAGGAAGAACGAGGGTTCATACAAAATAAAAAAGGTGGCGCAGCTGGTGTGGTGGGACTACCCACTGCTGATGAGCCCTCGCTGAAATTTTGTGCACCAGATGGTTCATTATTTATTCAGCGATGAAAAGGTGAACGTGACAGCGACAGTTGCTTTGCTTTTCGAAAAGTCTTCTGAAACTGGAAAATGTCTAATTGATGGAAAATGAACAGTTCTATTGACAGACAAAAAAAAAAAAAACGTATGAAATGCCTAATGATAAACACCAATCAAGAATCCTCTGCAAATGAACCGCCGCTAATTAATCTGATAAACTGCGTTCATATTCAAGCGTATCTTTCAGTTCAGCTCTTTATTTCATGAGCTTTACGCGTCATAAATAATTGTCCTTATTTTTATTGTAATCTAATTTTCCCGGTTATAAAAGAGATAGTCGTATTCATAATAGTAAGTTTATATATTCCGGCTGATTTTCCGGAACAGGTCAGACACTGACAAAAGATAAATGCATCTCTCTCTCTCTCTCTCTCTCTCTCTCTCTCTCTCTCTCTCTCTCTCTCTCTCTCTCTCTCTGTTTAACACGACTAATTCGTATTCATAAGCTGTTTCCCCATTATTCAAGCACAATGAATCTTTCTGCTCTCGCCTTTAATTAAGAAAGAATGCGTTATAAAATCCCGTTTAATTTTCTTCCATGTCAATATCAGTTCCGCAGATCCAGATCAGGTAGCCTAAAATGTTATGAGTGTGTTTATTTCCGTTTGTTCCCTGGGTCTTTCTTATTCTTTTTTAACTACGGAATATCCTGTCTTTGATTGAAACAATAATAATAATAATAATAACATTGGATTAGTTAGAAGTCATAGACACCAAAAAGAATATTTCTCTCTTTTTTGGTAAGAACTGCATAAACTTGAGCTGATACTAAATTGCGTATAACTTAGGTTAGTTATGCATGCGTATATGCGTATATGTGTGTGTATATATATACATATATATATATATATATATATATATATATATATATATGTACGAGGGTATATATATATATATATATATATATATATATATATATATATATATATATATATTTTACTAACAGGACCTCATTCAAACTGTATGGTATCCAGTGGAGATATATATTAAAAAAAAGTTACAAGCTTTCTAGGACAAATAGTCCTCATTCTCAAGTATCCGTAGAACGACACGTAGTCCAGCTGTATTTATATGTGTGCTGGGTACTTTAATCTTACAATTGCCCCCTCCTCCTGTGTGAACCCCCCCCCTCCCCCTCCCTCTTGCGTCCTCTTGCGTTTTTCTTTTGTTTCCTTGCTACTGTGGAGTGTACAATTTTTCTTGATATGCTGTCTTCAAAGCCGTTTCCGGTATTCCCTGCCATTGTTAGCGCATGTTATGAAGGCGCTCTCTACATCCAGTCTGGCAATTTTGTTGGTGTTCCTTCACAGAAAACTCATATTTTCCCAGTCTATTTTGTGGTCTTTTTGCCAACAATGTTTGTCAACTGCCGACGTCTGATTATAATGTCTTATGTTCTGTATGTGTTGGTTGCTTCGCTCTTTGTAAGATTTGCCAGTTTCGCCATAGTACCCATCTTCACAGTCTAGACACGCTGCCATATATACTGTACACCCAACTCTTATCTCTCCCCCTCCCGACATTTTGTTTCTAACTATTTTGTTCCTAATGGTGTCTTTGTAGCTGCCTATTAGTTTGAAATTATCTAGCTTCCTGTTGATGGGTGTAATCGTGTTGTTGTCCGGAACTGTAATTATTTTCTTCCCTACCAAATGTTTCTTTCCTATCCTTTCCCTCTCCCCAAAATAGTTTTTTCTTACCTTAATGTGTGTCCGCTTCCACCAGTACTTAGGGTATCTTAATCTCCTAAAACTCTCCCTCAGGTATTCCAGCTCTTCATCTAAGAATTCGGGACTGCAAATCCAATAAGCCCTAATGGCCAACCCTGTCATTACTCCCATTTTTATTTCTTTCCTATGACTGGAGAACATATGTATGTATGAATAGGTGTGTGTCTTCTTCCTGTATACCTTGAATTTTAAATTTTCCCCTTCCCTCTTTACCAGGACATCCAAGAAAGGAATTTCCCCTTCCTTCTCTTCTTCTATTGTGAACTTGATGTGTTCATTTAGTTTATTTATGTTTTCCAGGAACTTGTGTAGATCTTCCCTTTCTCCCTTATAAATAATCAAGATGTCATCCACGTATCTTACCCATTTTACGATAATTAGGTTCCCTTTATTTACTTTGCCTACCTCTTCCATTTCAAACCGTTCCATAAAGATATTAGCAAGGATCGGCGAAAGTCTCGGACCCATGGCCACCATTTTTTGTATATAATGGTTTTCGCCCTACTTGAACGCATTAACATTAACGCTGACGTACCGGGGTCTAAGCGATGTCAGGCAGGGCAGCCGATCGAGACCACAGGTCTACCCCAAAGCCAAATCAAAAAGTCCTTCAAGAGAAGGCATCGTGCTTACCCCATACAAAAATGGGAATAAAAGCACGTTAAAAGAAGAAGAAGAAGAAGAAGCTGAGGGCAGAGAAAGACCAAGGTCACGAGGGGCGTCACGCAGGAGGAGGAGGAGGAGGAGGAGGGCAATTATAAGATTAAAGTACCAAGCACACAGATATAAATACAGCTGGACTACGTGTCTGGTCATTGTATGGATACTTGAGAATGAGGACTGTTTGTCCTAGAAAGCTGGTAACTTTTCTTGAATAAATATCTCCACTAGATACCAAACAGTTTGAATGAGGTCCTGTAAGTAATTGTACTAATGCACAGAGCAATTGTGTATGTTATAAAGTTAATATATATATATATATATATATATATATATATATATATATATATATATATGTGTGTGTGTGTGTGTGTGTGTGTGTGTGTGTGTGTGTGTGTGTGTGTGTGTGTGTATCTGTAGAATCTACTGGTCACTTTTACCAGATACATATGTAATTGTAATAGCCACAATTACAAATATATATAATTTCTTACTTAACTCACTCCACATTGAAGCTAAAACGCTATTTTACAATAATTTCGACATCTCAGTTCTATCAATTGCATCCATTGTTGAGTACACAGCTTTTTCGTTTTTGACAGATAGTTGACTTGACTGGCACATGCAGGACTTTTTAATTAGGGTTCGTTATTAGTAATTCTTTTACTGGGAGTTCTCAAAACATCGCTAAGTTCTCTTATTTTTCAGTAAAGTTTGGTGGTATCTCAGGATTATGAAACTTTCCTTGTTAACGCTGCCACCGCAATTGTTAATCTCACTAACACGTTTCCTCTGGAAATTTATGTCAATGTATATATATATGTGTGTGTGTATACTGTATGTATATATATATATATATATATACACATATAGACTATATATATACATATAGACTATACATACATACATATATATATATATATATATATATATATATATATATACATATATATATATATAATAGGACCAAGGGGTCGATCACAAATTGTTGGATGATTTCTACTACATTTCTACTGCCTACCATCACTTTTTGAGTGATTTAGAAATAAACTCAGTTATATATATATATATATATATATATATATATATATATATATATATATATATATATATATATATATATTTGTGTGTGTGTCACATACACCGTGTCTCTTTTCATCTTGACAAACATTAAGCTAAAATTTCGTTTAATATCAGATTCACTCAGCCGCACAATAGCATAACACGAAGGGGAGTTTATATGCGATTCGCCACCGAGGAGACTCGAACTCCCGAATGATTGGGAAGCGACGATTCGCAGCGACGATTCGCAGCGACAGTAACCACTCGGCTGTTTATATATTATATATATGTATATATATATATATATATATATATATATATATATATATATATATATATATATATATATATACTGTATACTGTATATATATATATACATAGATATTATATATATATATATATATATATATATATATATATATATATATTATATATATATATATATATATATATATATATATATATATATATATATATATATATATATATATATATATATATATATATATATACAACGATGTAAAACGTTTAAAAGAAGTATGAAGAAGCTGAGAATTGTTTTTAGGTAGAAAATAAGCTTTCAGAAGACGAGTGTAAAGGGAAAACTAAAACATCTGCTCTTTAAAATATCTCCAGACTGTAAGCTTCTTAACTGAAAAATAAGTTTCATTAACAATGATGTGAATTCCCTTGCTTCACGTCTTTGCTTCAGCTAAACGGACTTATTTCAAACTTTTTTTACCTGCTTTAGCGTAACTGACTTATTTCAAACGTATTTAACTTATTTGAAGCTTATTTAATGATGTTTTGGAGTTTGACCCTCTGGCAGAAAAGGATTAACGATGGATGTTGTGGAAGACACTGACAGCGTCGTAGGCATATTGTGAAAACTTTATAGCCTTCATTATATTAGTTTTGAAAGTTTATAAAAGGAGTCATTATTGAAGCGGTATTGTGAAAGTTATCAGGTTGACTCGTATGGCGATAAGAACATATTGGTTATGAAAAATGAATAATAGTTATTGTAGTAGTAGTCTTAGTAAGAGCAGTAACTTCACTAGTTTCCCTAAGGCGTAGTTAATCTTGAAATGATTTTTGAATCCTATAAATTTATTGACTGTATCATACTTTCTTATTATAGTTGCACTCAACATATGTTACCAAAATTATAATGTGTTAATATTCATTTATTCTTTTACATTTTTAGTTTTCTGTAAAAGAAAACTATTGTGCCGGCTTTGTCTGTCCATCCTCACTTTTTTCGGTTCGCATTTTTTCTGTCCGCCCTCAGATCTTAAAAACTACTGAGGCTAGAGGGCTACAAATTAGCATGTTTATCATCCACCCCAATCATCAAACATACCAAATTGCAGCCCTCTGGGCGCAGTAGTTTTTATTTTATTTAAGGTTAAAGTTAGCCATAATCATATCTCTGGCAGCGTTATAGGACAGGTCACCACCGGGCCGTGGTTAAAGATTCATGGGCCGCGGCTCATACAGCATTATACCAAGACCACCGAAAGATAGATCTATTTTCGGTGGCCTAGATTATGCACCGTACAGAAAACTCGATTGCGCCGAAGTTTCTTCGGCGCATTTTTACCTGTTTCACGTCCCTCGCACTTCAGTTTTGCTGATCCTCGGCATCTTATCAATATTTAATCAGTCTTGAAAGACTGTATACTCATGGTTATTTAATGCCTCGGGAAAATCTATTTCTTGCAGTTAAGCACAAAAATAACGACGGGAATGTTTTATCTTTGTCCTTTGAACGACCCAAATTCAGAGAAGAATTGTTATTCACACTATTACTATTACTATATGGTTTTTCGTAGTAATATTACACTTGTTTTTACCGATTACTGCCACCTTGGGCAGCAATATATTATATTTTGAGGGTGGGTAAAGTCCTTTTCCTTTGTGTTAAATCTTGATAGACTATTATAGATACACTGGAGGGTTTTACCTTTAAGCTTTACGGGAACGATGAAGACAGGTAGCTCTCGTAAGCGTTTTAGTTTTATTTAAAACAATATATTGAGATTTAATACACAGGAATGTGTTATTTGTCTTCATCTTTGAAAAACGCTTTTGTTCCTCATAGTCTTCATAATATATTCCATCGCTATTATTAATACTATTACGTATAAAATAAAAGCAAAAGTAATAGCTAGGAAACATGTTAATTTAACTATCACTTTCAGTTGTGCTGTTATATGGAAATGAACATATGTTAACCCTAGCGTATTACAAGAGATTACGCTATCTAGTCATCATAACTCAGGGAATTATAATTTGCCAGAACAATTTGTAGAATTTGTGACCTGGTATGGAAAATCATTTGGTATTTCATCTCCCCTGTTTTTCGGGTTTAAAATGTAAACAAATTTTCTTTACTTCTAATCATATATCTTTTAACTTGTAAAGTTTATTATTATTATTATTATTATTGCAAATCTTCTCCACAATCCCGTGAATATGTTTATAAAATACAAAATCACTTTTATGTAAGTACTGTATTTACAAATAAAATGAATTCCAGGAGCTTTGAGAGCCTGCTCAGCTCCCTTCTTCAGCTAGAAGAAGGGAGCTGAGCAGGCTCTCGAAAGCTCCTGGAATTAATTTTATTTGTAAATACAGTACTTTACATAAATGTGATTTTGTATATTATTATTATTATTATTATTATTATTATTATTATTATTATTATTATTATTATTATTATTATTGAGTAGATAACAAAACAACTGAAAGATTATTTTCCAATGAGAGATAAAAATTAAAACAAAATAAAACTGAAGAAGTTGGACAGCTGAGTAAAAGTGAAAATGAAAGCAGTGCAAACAGATAGCCTAACAAGGGATGTCATAAGGGACTTCTAATACCGTCTACAGTGTGCCGCACTAAGGACAATATAAGCGTTCTAAACTACAAAAAATCAAGTGGTGACGTTATACTGGTGGAGGAAACTCGATTTTCATAATGATATGAGTCATGAAATTCATTAATAGATATGAGGTGCGGGTCACGAGATCATTAACGAATATCTTTCATGATTTATGAAACCGTGAATGAATATGAGGGGTCAGATCATAAAGGAATGAATACGAGTCCTGAAATCATTTATGAATGTGTGAAATGAAACATTAATATTATTGAGTCTGTCAGCTGCATTTACAGTTATGAGAAAAATTTATATAAGGTCGTATGCAGGAGAGCAAAGTTAATCATTGTTGGTACTTGTAGTAATTAAATGTATCGGGAAAAGTGCAATACTATTCACATCAGAATCATATAATAGTCACCGCTGAATAGCATTAGGAGCTGCGCATAAGAATCTCTCTCTCTCTCTCTCTCTCTCTCTCTCTCTCTCTCTCTCTCTCTCTCTCTCTCTCTCTACTTACTTGAAATTTTCAAAGGAAATCAGTTCCAGAGTTAACGCAGCGAAGGTTCCCTCGTAAGTTAGAAACAGCTGCTGCACAAGGCTCATTAGAATAACTTGATTCCTTGGGATCACGCAAAGGGGTCCAAGTCCAGTGCGAAAATATATATATATATATATATATATATATATATATATATATATATATATATATATATATATATAATATTTATATATACTGTATATATATATTATATATATATATGTATATATATCTGAAATTTAAAAGCTAGGTAAATCAAAAGAATGTGATTGTATATTTACAACGCAAGAAGCCGTTTCGTCTTTCCGAAATCTGTATTTCTGTATTTTACAGAGGCTTCCTGTAAGTTATCAATAGATATCAGTATCCCAACGGCTCGATCAGTAAGAAAATGACAAAATGTCAACAGTAAAAAAAGCTATTTAGGAATGGAAAGAACACAATCAAGAATACAAACTTGAACCTCACCCGATCTTTCTGCATCTGGATGCGGCCATGAAAACGCCCCTCCGAAACACATGGTATTGGCCGTTAGAGACAACTATTACGGCCCAGGGCCTCTTTTGAGTCCGGGATCAACATCATAAAAACCTGGAAAAAGGGTTTCCAGACATTATCCAGCCAGTTGCCCCTCGCCAGTTTACGGGTCCGCGGGAAATAGGAATTGAGCAGCCTAAAAGGATATTTGTTTTAAGGAGGTGGGGAGCACTGTGCGTCTCTCCCGTATCTTTTGTGTTTAGATAATAGTGCCATAAAGAATAAGGGTCCAGTTCTCCTTCCTGCAGCTGGAGTGCCTTGAGGACTTTTGTGCTTGTGTGTGTGTGTGTGTATGTGTGTATATATATATATATGTATATATTATATATATATATATATATATATATATATATATATATATATATATATATATATATATATATATATATATATATATATTTACATACACATACATATTATATATATATATATATATATATATATATATATATATATATATATATATATATATATATATATATATATATATATATATATAAGCCTTTTTCCTTTAAAGGTGGTGGTACCAGAAGGGTAGAACCCTCCGGTTCTTTGTAAGTTCTGTCCTCTTAGGGATGAGGTTGCTAGCCCCATGCACTTTTCTTAAACCCAACCAGAGGGTAGTCGTTCAATCACAGGCCTTGCTGATGCGAGCCCGGAGTTCTGTGACTGAACAACGGCACCAATAATATATATATATATATATATATATATATATATATATATATATATATTATTCTTAATCAAGAGGCCAATGGTTAAGTGGTCACAGTATAAGTATCAACAATGTTCCAAGATTTGATTCTCAGATGATGCTGACAAATAAAGGCACGCTTCGTTAACTGTAATTGTGCCTTGGTTGACTTGAGGAGCGAATCATGTAATTAGTAGCTAAACGACTGTAGTGGGTCGCACCCATGGTGCATCATAAGCTTAGCAGATTTATCCCAGAGGGTTTGCAGAGAACCAAAGGGATAGCGAGCATCCTTTGGAGATAACTCTGTGATGAGAAAAAGCTTATTGAGAATGTGTTGCTCTTATACTCTATTTTAGAAATTAAATAATTTATTATTATTATTATTATTATTATTATTATTATTATTATTATTATTATTATTATATTATTATTATTATTCAGTAGATGAGCCCTATTCATATGGTAATAATCCATTAGGGGCCATTCAATTGAAATTCAAGCCTCCAGTGAATATGGTGTTCATTAGAATGAAGAATGATGTAAAAGGAAACATAGAAAGAAAGGGTCATACTTATTAAAAAATAAAAATAAAAAATTATCAAATTAATAAAGGAAAGGAATTTGCGGAAAAGTGTACTTCGTATAAAAGCTCTTGGTTTAACAAATGCAGTGTTGTTTGTTATAGCGAAACTTCAAAAATCAAGCACAGGCGCACACACAAACCAGAGGAAGCGCGCGACAGGCGATCTGTCATCAGCCTTTACATCTAATAATCATTTCCACACCGATTTAATCCTCTCAGTATCTTCTCCTCTTATTTCAGCTCAAATCTCTCTAATTAGTGTCGGCTCTATCCTTTGCTTTGAGTTTTATCTTGTAAGTGTTGTGATCACGTGGAGCCGTAAAGGTCTTTATCAAGAGTTTCACAACTTCGTAATCCGTTGGAAATGATCTCACGAATTTGAACCTCTAAAAACTGGTGAATGGAGGAAGACAAGGAAGACTGGTGGAGGTGAGGAAATATTATGAGAAACAGCGCGATCTTAGAAAGTGAAGAGAGATGATGAGGAGACACATGAGGGCTACAAAATGAGAAAAGACAGATAAACTACATACATTAGGCCTACAAAGTGAGGAAACTTAGTGAGAACCAGGAAAAGACTTTAAAAAGGAGGGATCATCAGAATTAACTCGAGGATTACAAAACGAGTAGAGAGCATTAAAAGCAGTACGAGGACTATAAACTAAAGTGAAATAACAAGAACCATTGTAAGGGAGAGGTGATGAGATATGACACAATGACCACAAAATATGATAAGAAAGCGAGACACAATACAGTGAACTTGCAGCTCCATTATTCTTGTAGATTCATGACAAGCATTGAAAATGGTAAGGTAATGTTTGTAACACGATCTTTCTTTCTTATTTAAAACCAGTTGAATGTCTGTAATCAAGGAAATATGGATAAAATAGTTATACAAAATGGGGTAAGATTAAAGTTTCTGAAATGCATGAGCAATTTTTGCTATGATAAGGAAATGCGCATTAAGAGGTAAATGCGTTTTTCCTCTCGACCCGAGTGCGAAGTGCGGCAGGGAAAAGGAAATTTTATTTCATTTCCTGTTCATACTTTCAAAGGTTTCAGTGGGAATCGCTATCAAACTTGATAGAAAATCGAGAAGTTGAAAATTCATTGCATTAATGTTGTATTTGATAGATTTGTTGGATGTGATTAATATTTAAAGTATTAAATAAAATACTCGGTATATTTCCTGTTTATTTACACCCCCGCAGTGGGGTAGTGCTGTCAGTGCATTTCACGCGGTGCACTGTAGACATTACGTAAGGTTCTATGCAGCGTCCCCCCGGCCCCTCTCATTCCCTTTACTGTGCCTCCGTTCATATTCTCTCTCTTTCGTCTTACTTTCCACCCACTCCTAACAATTTTTTCATAGTGCAACTGTGAGGTTTTCCTCCTGTTACACCTTTAAAACCTTTCTGAACCCAGTTTCCTTGTCAGCGCTGAATGAACTCAAAGGTCGCAGTGCTTGTTCTTTGGCCTAAATTTTATATTCCATTCCATTCCTGTTTGTTTACAATTAGGGAGTTTTAAGTTAATAAATAGTATTAAGTGAAAATTATATAGTTTAGGTATGGCCAAATTAAATTTATATGAAAATGATTACTATTCACACATTACCTGAAACACATCGTCAGAGATGGCTTACTGAAAGTTGTTATTGTTTATGATATTGTCCTTTCAAGTGCATCGAAAACTGGTCATGAAAAAATTTCAGTGACGTGATATAACTGAGACATAAAATTTTACCGAACGGCTAGTTGATATTGCATTCAGGTATGCAAAGTCGGGATTCTGCAGTACACACGGAGAGTTTCCTAGCAAACAGAGAAGTACTTGGGCACAAAAATCACTTTAACTTAGTTGGAAGTACCTTTGTGTGTTTGTGAAACTTGATTTTCATCAATAAGAGTAGTAATACTTTTATGAAAATAAGTAGAAAAAAATTTTTTTTTTTGCCACACACGGCTGTCAGCAACGTGAGGAGAAGAAAGGTTTTTGGATTAAACTCTACTTCCGTTAATGTGAGTAGCTTGCTTTTCACAAAGCGAGTAGAAAAGTCTATCCAATGACTTCTAATGCCATCAACGTGAAGAGACTATGACTTTTCTTTGCATTGAAGTCAGCTGTCATCACTGTGATTAGCAAACACTCTGTGCTTTAACTTACAAGTCATCAACGTGATTGGATAAGACTTTTTATGCATTAATCTGTGTTACCATCAACGTGAATAGATTTATCCTCAGTAACAATCTTTTGCCACCAACGTGAGCATCAGAGATTTTTTGTTCGCTAAAATAGAATAGAATAGAGAAGTTTGATGCGTACATCAGTTTCCCTTGCCATTAACGTGAATAGCAAAGCTAAATCAGTCAAAGTTAGAAGGAGAATCAAATAACTTGCATAGCTCAAGATATCATCTGACATACACCTGACTACCTGAGAGGCAGGTGCTAATTAAGCTCCTTCTTTCTGGAACTTTGCAACACAAAAGTTCGATCGTCAAAATCAAACGACGTTTGACCTACAGGAGATGAAGTTCTCTATGAAAAAAAAAAAGAAAATAAAAAGTCCCGTTATGCAAAATTCTCCTTTGACAGAATCTGCGTGTTGTAAACATTCCTGCCAATTGTGTTTGTATTGTTAGAGTGGAGTCCGACAGGACGGGCAACCGAAAACAAATCGTAAAGGAGAAGGGGAAAAAATGAAGACGAGAAATTCACTCACTAACTTTACCAGTCTCGGGCCTCACTGTAACTCATTTGCCGACGATTTAAGAAGAATTGGGGATTCTGCTTCGATGGAACTCGAAGGCTGTAAGGCAGCGGAGTCTTGAAGACGGTTCACTAGCGGA
>NC_089741.1:22671491-22678991 GCF_040412425.1 Macrobrachium rosenbergii | reverse complement strand
CACACACACACACACACACACACACACACACACACACACACACACACACACACACACACACCTAGATACCTCTCTCTCTCTCTCTCTCTCTCTCTCTCTCTCTCTCTCTCTCTCTCTCTCTCTCTCTCTCTCTCTGAAGGTTTTCTGTGTATGATGAACAAATGTAATATCCAGCCAGATTTTTCTGTCCGTGATTGTCCACCCATCACGGCGGAATATTACATTCACTTTCATATTCAAAAATCAAAACGGTGACAGGAACTGAGTCACATATTCGGTTTTTCTGACAATATATTTTTTTCTGTTTTTTTTATTTTCTCGCTTTCGTATTTGAGTCTGGGGTACCAATAACATTAACAACAAAAACAACAACAGCAATAATAATAATATTAATAATAATAATAATAATATTCTTATTGTTATTATTATTACTGTTTTATGATAATAATAAAATAATAATAATAATAATAATAATAATAATAATAATAATAATAATAATAATAATTTAGTTTAGAATCTTCATTCACCCCATACAAAGCACTTTTCAAGGTTTAAAATAGAAGAACGTGAGCTCAATAAATATTCATCAGAAACAAAACCAGTCTTTGTATACTAACAGTTGCTTTCAGTTCAGACAAATGATTAATTAAATCAGTAGATCCATCCTTGATAAATTACCGTCTCTCTTGTTACACGAACCCTTTATCTGATACGATGTACTAATTATACTTTCTTCCTTAAGACAGAGAGCTCTCCCACGCGTGATAATATTGCAAGCAGAGATATATCGTAATATATTCAAGACTTCTGTAATATAAAGGAAGTATAGTAGAAGAACTACGGGCTCCCATTCGTTAACGTGTTATTATAATTTATTTATACACATTTATAATATTATTTATATATATATATATATATATATATATATATATATATATATATATATATATATATATATATATATATATACATATACATATACATACATATATATATTATATAATACACATACACACACACACATATATATTAGAAATATTCGCAATAGCTTGAGTGTGTTGCATACAGCCTTGATATCCCAGTTTATTGCGAAATGGGAAGTCTTGTTTAGTCCTCTGCTAAAGAATTCAGAGAGTTTCTTGGTAGTCCCTTCTCTTTCGTCCCATTTTCATTTAAAGAACTATTAATTCCGCAAATGGGAACAGTATATTGCACCACCAGACGCTCTGTATCGAGCTGATACAACAAAAGGAAGGCTTTGAAAAAGTGTATCACTCAGTAATAATTCCGATATATCTCGTCCCTTCTTCAGAAGTGTTTCGAAACTATTTGCGAACGATACTTTGGTAATTGACCCCTTGGTTGTATTAGATATACATATCGAGACATTTCACTTTCAAGTGAAATGGTTTTGATTGTTAATCGACAGCTTGTCGTCAAGGGATGTGGATCTAACCATTGAAATGTATATTAAATAGCGTAAATTTGACATTTCCAACTGACACGGTGTCTTGAAAAAATGTATAAAGTAGGAAGCTTGAAATTCTCTAATACTAGAAAATGTATATTATGTAGAAATGTATGTAGCTGGAATTTCGAAATAAAATACTAGAGATTAGGTGTAAGTACAAAGATTACGCGATGATTGTTAAATACGCGATTATATGAAAATCGTCTCAGTAGAATTACTTGAAGAAATGGTCGATTTACTTAGGTCTGATATACCAAGCTGCATGGCTTTTTTTTTTTTCTTTCACTGAAGAGGTGTTTCAGTTTCATAAAGGAAAATTATTATTTCAGAAGATCTGATGTATATCAGCAAAACTACAATATAGTATTTTTCTACAATTTTCCTCTCTGGCAATGTTGACTAGCCGCCTAACAAGCAAGGACTAACTACAGTAGATCCTCTTATGTTAACATTAAGTTTATGTTAATATTAGAGGATCTAATTAGTTATTAAAAGCACATATATTTTCCGAAAAGTATGTTTTGTAAAATTAAAAATATATAGAAAACGACATTTTATTTAAAAATATTATATATACACACACACACACACATATATATATATATATATATATATATATATATATATATATATATATATATATATATATATATATATATATATATATATATATCGGTGATTTTTCATGAAAGTACACTATTGTTGAATAAGGTAAATAAAAGAAATAGACTTTGTAGATTGTGAAAAGCAAGCATATTTAAATTTACTGTTATTTAAATATGTTTGCTTTTTTTACAGTCTGCAAAGTTTTTTTTTTTTTTTTTTACAAAATTTACCGTATTCAGCAATAGTGTACTGCCATGAAATTACTGATATATATATATATATATATATATATATTATATATATATATATATATATATATATATTATATATATATATATTATATATATATATATATATATATATATATATATGATTTTTATAGTGTTTTTTTATTTTTTATTTTTATAAAATATATGTACTTTTCCGAAAATATAATCGGTTTTAATAACGTATTTGTTTTTGGTGAAATATGCTGAATTTTCTAGAAGATATACTGGTTTTTCGATAAAGTATAAAAGCTTCTCTATAAAGCAGCGTGTCTGAAGCGCAGTTTATCTTCCAGTTTTTCCCGACTTCCAGCCTCCGCTGTTCCACCCCATTCATTATTCTTCTTTCCTTCTCCTCGTTCTTGCTTTCCACGTGCCGGGGTTAGACTTTGGCATTTGGTTGGCCTTCCCCTTGACCTTGGCATTAAAGTAAAACGAGTAAAAAATGCGCCGAAGTTTTTCGGCGCAATCGAGTTTTCTGTCCGGTGGTGGCCCCAGCCACGGCTCATAAAACTCTTATCCGCAGCCCATGAAACTCAGCCACTGTCCGGTGGTGGCCTATGTTCTTGGTACCTATAGCGCTGTCAGAAGTACGATCATGGCTAACGTTAACCTTAAATAAAATAAAAACTACTGAGGCTAGAGGACTGCAATTTGGTATGTTTGATGATTGGAGGGTTGATGATCAACATACCAATTTGCAGCCCTCTAGCCTCAGTAGTTTTTAAGATCTGAGGACGGACAGAATAAAGTTTCGACGGACTGACAAAGACGGCACAATAGTTTCCCTTTACAGAAAACTAAAAAGGACTGAAAAGTAGTTAATGTAGCAGGAATTTGAAATCTTCATTACACAGTTAAAACTTGTATTATATAGAAAAAGAAGTATGATTTTCTAAAAAGCAAATATATTTATAAAAAAAAAATTTATATAAAAAATAACGAATATATATGCGCTTGAAGGTTGAAGCTTATTTCTTATTCCTTTAATCTTAAATAAAGCGGACATTTGCGCACCATCTTTATTATTTTACCAAACAATTATGGATAGAGTAGAGAGATCTGGAATTGTCAAATAAGGCTTAGTCGACTCGAAACAATATGCATTATTAAAATGAAGAGCTTTTTTTTTTTTTTTAAAGAATATCATAGGATAGAGCGTCCGTTCCAGGTAAAATTGTTGGAATATTACAATATTCTTTTTCCCAGTAGATTTAATGAACTGAAATTCAATTCTCTCAGTTATTGCGTAATTCTCATTGTGTCTCTGTCGCTCTTAGGTAACTCGGCATTTTACATTTAAAATCAGTCACCTTCAGCTCTCTCTCTCTCTCTCTCTCTCTCTCTCTCTCACACACACACACACACACACACACACACACACACACACACACACACACACACACCCAATCAAACAATAACAGTGCTTCTCTCGCTCTCTCTCTCTCTCTCTCTCTCTCTCTCTCTCTCTCTCTCTCTCTCTCTCTTACATACACACAAACACACACGACCAGACAGTGACAGTGCTCCTCTCTCTCTCTCTCTCTCTCTCTCTCTCTCTCTCTCTCTCTCTCTCTCTCTGAATTCATCGCCGTCTTCGAAATTCACCCTCTGCATAAAACATGAGCTCGCTGTCAGCTTGTTCCATCGCTAATGATAGTCGATGGCTAAGAAAAGTAGACTGTCGGATGCGTGCGTAGATAGAATAGTCTGACGTCACAAGTGTTAAGGTCAGAGACGGCAAGATAAAAAAAAAATAAGGTTTTTTCAATTGACCTTTTTCCGAAGTTTTAATAGAATTTTTATCGGGCAAATTACGGCCTAATGACTTTAAAAATTACTAACGATTTTAGATGTTCTCTCTTTTTTCTTCAGAAAACGAAATGATGGAAGGTTGATAATTTGTTTTCTTTGAAAGACATTTGGTTTTTGTTGATGGCCATTTGAAATATTCCCTGTTAGGCCTGCTGGTTAGATGGTGTTATATATTCTAATAAATGCATCGCTTAGAAAATCTTCATTTTCCAATTAATACGGACAACTGCAAAGATCCTTTTGGCACCTTTAGGGAAAACCTAACGAGAGTTTTGACTACTTCACGAGGTCCTTCAAAACGTGGGAGGTGAGGAAATCATTTCTTATTTCTCCTAAATAACGTCCTTCGTGTAAGGCTTCTGACCTTGCATGGATGTGCGGTAATGAGGATAACTACAAAATTCTTCCACAGCCTAATTTCATGCCAGTGACAGTTCATGGATTTTTACGACGTCTGAAAAAACTTAAAGAAAATAGCAAGGGCTTACAATCACTCAGTAAATTTCATTGCTTTGTATTTGCGAGTTATTCTAAAAGGGGCCGCTATGTATTTTCCTGGTTGCTCTTGTATTTACAGTTAATTACAGAGAGTTTCATGGAATTATAACTACAAAGCTCTCAATTTCTAGACGAAAAGAATTAAAAGTCAGTTAGTGAACGAATTATTTTCAGAAAAAGTCCATTCAAGAATTGGGAATTTCGGTAACTTGTGAACTCTGTAAGCGAAGTTGATCTGATTGCGGACATACCCTTGTAATTCTACCCTGCCACACGACTGTAAAATGTTTGTGGTTTCAGTCCCGATCTACCCTGTTCAGCTGACATTGTGGATTTCGAATATATTGCTTATTCCTCTGCGTAGATTTTAGGTCGGTGAACGTATAAGGGATATTGGTGGTTCAGGCTGGGATGTACCCGTTTCTTCTGATATTCTACGCGACGGATGTAGAACTGTTATGTCGTAGATTCCTCTGTTTAGAATTCTGGATGTAACGTAGAACTGTATGCCTCAAATTAATGTACTTGTCAAATGACACCCTTTGAAATGGAAAATTGTTTCTGTCGTAGGTCTGTATAACTTGATGCTTAGCTAGATCTCTACAGTACCTCGCGATTATGGTTTCTACAATAATCAATAATAATAATAATAATAATAATAATAATAATAATAATAATAATAATAATAATAATAATAATAATAAACCAGCGCAGGACAAATCTAATTTGGGAAAAACATATTCCATGGATTTTTCTTAAAGAAAAAGACCTACAGAGAGAGAGAGCGAGAGAGAGAGCGAGAGAGAGAGAGAGAGAGAGAGAGAGAGAGAGAGAGAGAGAGAGCAAAAAATATTTTTTAATTAGTTTGTGAATCAAGTTATTTATGTAAATAATTGGCTTGTGGAACTTTCTTCATATTCACTTGAAGAATTTTCTGCTCGTCTCATAATTGTAATTAGAACTTAACTGTTTAGAAAAGTGGAATTGGTAAAAATTTAGCTAAGCTACTTTATGTAATTATTGATGCCTCACCTAACTTCTTAATTAGCTTTTATTCTGATATCACAAACTTAGAAAATCTTTATTCCTACAGTCGTGTTTTGATCTAAATTGTATGAAACACAAAAAGATAATAAAAATGAAATAAAAAGTTAGCGTAAGAATTCTGTTAATTAATTCATGTTTGATGAAAGTGCCTCGAATTGTTGAAAACCTCCGACTGAAAATTAAGAGAGAGAGAGAGAGAGAGAGAGAGAGAGAGAGAGAGAGAGAGAGAGAGAGAGAGAGAGAGAGAGAGAGAATTTTACACTTGTTTTCTTGTTCCGACATTACATTAGCGAATAAGAGATACTTCGAATAATGATAGCCACTGAAGAAAGTGACAAACAAAACAATTTCCAGTGCTTTGTGATATAATCTCTTGATTTAAGTTAACCTTCAGAAACACGTCGAATTAAAGACACGTAAGATCCATCGGCATTCAGCTTCATTTCACATAATATCGTATGACCTTGTATGCGTTTCCTTACGAGGCCTTTGACCTTTATTTCGTATTTATGCATTCACTTATTCATTATTCACACCTTGTGGCTCCAAGGGTCTCTTACCTCAGAGGGTAGACTATCGGAATATCGTTACTTGTGGAAATGGGGCCTTTTCATCAGTCGCTGTGCCTTCCATACAACATTTTCCGTTTTATATGAGGGAATTTAAAAGATTTTGAGGCTAAGAGGTGCTGCATTTGGAGTGAAAATTTCACTTTCACTTTACTGAGTTTCGTTAGAGAAATTATTGGCCTTAAGAAAAAGGCAGCATTTATAAAGGGCAGTGACTCATTAATGTGCAATTATTTTAGTAATGGAGCTGTTCTTACCTCTTGGAGATCCTACAGAATATTCAGTTTTAAGCAAATGTGAGTGATATCTCACCCATATCACCATTCTGGGTGTTCAGATTTCCGGGTGTTCAGATTTCTTCTACTTGTTGTCAAGATCTCACGTAGTTTGAATTCCATCTTTTTTATGCAGTCCTTTCTTTTCTTCGTCTCAGTTTCTACAGCTTTGTATTGGTCTCACGCGTCCCTTTCTGAGACATTGGTCTCATATTTGAAGTGCTTTATCCCTCTCCCTTTGTATATGTGTGTGTGTGTGTTTTTTTTTTTTTTTTTTTTTTTTTGCCCGGAATGACTACAGCTTTGTTTTGTTCTTATCCGTCCTTTTTGAACATTTCATCGCATATGTAGGGTGCTTCTTTCTTTGTCCCCTTTCTCGATAAAACTACAGCTCTATATTTGTCTGATCTGTCACTTTTTGGAGTAATACTCTCCCGTTTTTTCATCTCTTTTCTCTCTTCTCGACAGGATTTAATCAAAGGGAATCCATTTTGTTGATGACACTTCCCTTAAATAACCTTCACATTCAGTTTTCCTCTTTTTTTATTTATAACGTTGTTACAGAATATTCCGCCATCTATTATATTTGTGTTAATTAGACAAAACACTTGAAGGATTATATCCTCCAGACTTGGTAGAAGGACCTCGTTTGTTTGCCCTCACTGCAAATAAATCTCAGATTGGCTTAAGCCGATTACAGCCCTGTTGCCTTTATCGGCTTCTCCGATCTAGATGGAGGACAAAGAACTGTCGTTGAGAAATTCTCATCTCTGAGTTTAGAATTCAGCCTTTCGTGTTTGTGTTTGTGCGTCATAATACCAAGAATATGGTAATCATTCTGAAAAGATTTATGTTAAAAAGAGATGATTCGATTATTGTCTAAACATCAACTTTTAATCCCCGTTCTTTAACGCTCATTTTCAATCTTTTTTCTTGATTTATGTGGTTCAAGT
>NC_089741.1:22653991-22666491 GCF_040412425.1 Macrobrachium rosenbergii | reverse complement strand
CGGCGATATAACAAATGACAGAAAGACAGAATACCAAAGTCATTCTTGAAAATCATTTTATAAAAAGAAAATTACCAAATTTGGGGCAGTGTGTGTTTATGTGTAAGAGAGAGAGAGAGAGAGAGAGAGAGAGAGAGAGAGAGAGAGAGAGAGAGAGAGAGAGAGGTACAAATAAAGGAGAGGGAGTAAGTGAATGACAGTCATGAAGTTGAACTTTTTTTATCCTGATCTTCTGCAAATTGAAATTCCAAAGATTTCGTTAAAAACAA
The DNA here is from genome assembly GCF_040412425.1 of Macrobrachium rosenbergii. Classification (NCBI taxonomy): domain Eukaryota; kingdom Metazoa; phylum Arthropoda; class Malacostraca; order Decapoda; family Palaemonidae; genus Macrobrachium; species Macrobrachium rosenbergii. Next base: position 22,666,222 of record NC_089741.1, on the reverse strand, counting down.
AGAAATGCAAGATATCCTGCCATTAGATCGTGAAAAATGGATACCCTATTTCTTGGCATTATGTTGGCATTTCCTAAATGTTTTATGAATTCTTAGAAAATAAATGCACAGGAAATCGCAATAAATCCAGGGGGTCTGTGCAAGGAACAATGACACTCAGTGAGGTCTGAAAAGCCAAAAGGTTAATTTTAAACTCATCATGAAAATTCGAGCCTTGATATCAAGCAGGTAATGTTTTTCTGTTGAGAAATGTCATAATGTTATTTAAAATTTCGAGTCTAGATTTCGAGCTAAAGATAATTTTTTGTTGAGCAATGTCGCAGCGGAGCCTGTAAATGCACGAATGAATTTATGCCTGCGTATATTTGTGCAGGTAAATACATTCGAATTCAGTTACTTAACTGAATATACATTTAAATATTAAGAACATTCATCGAAAATTCAACTGCTTCCCAGAAAAGTTAAATATTAAAGGCTAAAGATTGAGGTTTTTCCCCCTTGATAAAACCTCATTTTAACCAATGACCCTCAAATTCCCTTTTTACGACTGAGCGAAGCCATTCGTTCAAGTTGATTAGATTCGAATGACGATGGACTGGAAAATGTGAGCGAAAAAATGTTGATTTTATTTAGACTAATGATCATTTTACGTTTATTATTATTATTATTATTATTATTATTATTAGTAGTAGTAGTAGTAGTAGTAGTAGTAGTAGTAGTAGTAGTAGTAGTAGTAGTAGTAGTAGTAGTAGTGATAAATAACATTGATTTGATGGAGCATAGAACATAACATAATACTGGAACTGAATTTCATCCTTTCTCTCTCTCTCTCTCTCTCTCTCTCTCTCTCTCTCTCTCTCTCTCTCTCTCTCTCTCTGAAGGTTTTCTGCGTATGATGAACAAATGTAATATCCAGCCAGATTTTCTGTCCGTGATTGTCCACCCATCACGGCGGAATATTACATTCACTTTCATATTCAAAAATCAAAACGGTGACAGGAACAGTCTCATATTCGGTTTTTCTGACAATATATTTTTTTCTGTATATTTTTTTTATCTTGCTTTCGTATTTGAGTCTGGGGTAGCAATAACATTAACAACAAAAACAACAATAATAATAATAATAATAATAATAATAATAATAATAATAATATTCTTATTAGTATTATTATTACTGTTTTATAATAATAATAATAATAATAATAATAATATTAATAATAATTTTAATAATAATAATAATAATTTAGTTTAAAATCTTCATTCACCCCCTACAAAGCACTTTTCAAGGTTTGAAATGGAAGAGCGTGAGCTCAATAAATATTCATAAGAAACAAAAGCAGTCTTTGTATACTAACAGTTGCTTTAAATTCAGACAAATGATTAATTAAATCAGTAGATCCATCCTTGATAAATTACCGTCTCTCATGTTACACGAACCCTTTATCTGATACGATGTACTAATTATACTTTCTTCCTTAAGACAGAGAGCTCTCCCACGCGTGATAATATTGCAAGCAGAGATATATCGTAATATATTCAAGACTTCTGTAATATAAAGGAAGTATAGTAGAAGAACTACGGGCTCCCATTCGTTAACGTGTTATTATAATTTATTTATACACATTTATAAATATGACTTATATATATATATATATATATATATATATATATATATATATATACATATATATATTATATAAAACACATACACACACACACACACACACACACATATATATATATATATATATATATATATATATATATATATATATATATATATATTAGAAATATTCGCAATAGCTTGAGTGTGTTGCATACAAGCTTGATATCCCAGTTTATTGCGAAATGGGAAGTCTTGTTTAGTCCTCTGCTAAAGAATTCAGAGAGTTTCTTGATAGTCTCTTTTCTTTCGTCCCATTTTCATTTAAAGAACTATTAATTCCGGAAAAGGGAACAATATACTGCTCCATCAGACGCTCTGTATCGAGCTGAGACAACAAAAGAAAGGCTTTGAAAAAGTGTATCACTCAGTAATAATTCCGATATATCTCGTCCCTGCTTCAGAAGTGTTTCGAAACTATTTGCGAACGATACTTTGATAATTGATCCCTTGGTTTTATTAGACATACATATCCAGACATTTCACTTTCAAGTGAAATGGTTTTGATTGTAAACTGACTTCTTGTCAGAAAGGGATGTGGATCTGACTGATGAAATGTATATTGAAAAAGCGTAAATTTGACGTTTCCAACTGACACGGTGTCTTGAAAAAATGCAGTAGTTTATAAAGTAGGAAGCTTGAAATTCTCTTAATACATAAAAATGTATAGTATGTAGAAATGTATGTAGCTGGAATTTCGAAATAAAATACTAGAGATTAAGTGTAAGTAGAAAGATTAGGCGATGATTGTTAAATTCGCGATTATATGAAAATCGTCTTAGTGGAATTACTTGAAGAAATGGCTGATTTACTTAGGCCAGATATACCAAGCTACATGCCGTTTGTAGTTTTCTGTAAAAGAAAACTATTGTGCCGGCTTTGTCTGTCCTTCCTCACTTCTTTCTATCCGCCCTCAGATCTTAAAAACTACTGAGGTTAGAGAGCTGCAAATTGGTATGTTGATCTTCCACCCTCTAATCATCAAACATACCAAATTGCAGCCCTCTAGCCTCAGTAGTTTATATTTTATTTAAGGTTAAAGTTAACCATAATCGTTCATCTGGCAACGATATAGGCCAGGCCACCACCGGCCCATGGTTAAAGTTTCATGGACCGCGGCTCATACAGCATTATACCAAGACCACCGAAAGATAGATTTATTTTCGTTGGCCTTGATTATGCGTTGTACAGAAAACTCGATTGCGCCGAAGAAACTTCGGCCCGATTTTTTTTTTTTTTTTTTTTTTTTTTTTTTTTTTTTAGGAAGAATAGAAAAGATATCCGGTCTGTATAACAGGAAAATTGATATTTCAGTAGATCTGTTGTATGTCAACAAAACTACAATATGTTTTGTTTTCTACAATTTTCGTCTGACAATGTTGACTAGCCGCGTAACAAGCAAAGATTAACTAGATCCTCTAATATTAACATATTAAATTTATGTTAATATATTAGCGGATCTAGTTAGTTATTAAAAGCACATATTATATTTTCCGAAAAGTATGTTTTATAAAAATGAAAATATATAAAAAGTATATTTTATTAAAAATTCTTATAACATAATATTTAATATATATATATATATATATATATATATATATATATATATATATATATATATATATATATATATATATATATAAATATATATATATATATTATATATATATATATATATATATATATATATATATATATATATATATATATATATATATATATATATATATATATATATCAGTGATTTCATGAAAGTACAGTATTGTTGAATAAGGTAAATTTTGAACAAAAATCTTTGTAGATTGTAAAAAGAATCAACCATATTTAAATGTACTGTTATTTAAATATGCTTGCTTTTTTCAGTCTACTTTTTTTTTTTTTTTTTTACAAAATATACCTTATTCAACAATATTGTACTTTCATGAAATTACTGATATATATATACAGTATGTATATAAATATATAAATATATATATATATATATATATATATATATATATATATATATATATATATATATATATATATATATATATATATATATATATATATATATATATATATATATATATTATACATATTTATATAAGATTTTTTATAAAATGTGCTTTTATATATTTTTTTTATTTTTATAAAACATATGTACTTTTTGGAAAATATATTTGTTTTTAATATTTTGTTTTTGGTGAAATATACTGGATTTTCTAGAAGACTTACTGGTTTCTCTATAAAGTATAAAGGCTTCTCTATAAAGCAGCGTGTCTGAAATGCAGTTTATCTTCCAGTTTTTTCCGATTTCCAGCCTCCGCTGTTCAACCCCATTCATTATTCTTCTTTCCTTCTCCTCGTTCTTGCTTTCCACGTGCCAGGGTTAGACTTTGGCATTTGGTTGGCCCTCCCCTTGACCTTGGCATTAAAGTAAAACGAGTAAAAAATGTACCAAAGTTTTTCGGCGCAATCGAATTTTCTGCCCGGTGGTGGCCCCAGCCACGGCCCATAAAACTCTTATCCGCGGCCCATGAAACTCAGCCACGGTCCGGTGGTGATATATGTTGTTGGTACCTATAGCGCTGCCAGAAGTACGATCATGGCTAACTTTAACCTTAAAGGAAATAAAAACTTCTGAGGCTAGTGGGCTGCAGTTTGGTATGTTTGATGATTGGAGGGTGGATGATCAACATACCAATTTGTAGCCCTCTAGCTAGCCTCAGTAGTTTTTAAGATCTGAGAACGGACAGAATAAAGTTTCGACGGACTGACAAAGCCGGCACAATAGTTTCCTTTTACAGAAAACTAAAAAGGACTGAAAAGGAGTTAATGTAACAGGAATTTGAAATCTTCATTACACAGTTAAAACTTGTATTATATAGAAAAAGAAGTATAATTTTCTAAAAAGCAAATATATTTATGAAAAAAATTTATATAAATAATAACGAATATATATGCGCTTAAAGGTTGAAGCTTGTTCCATATTCCTTTAATCTTAAATAAAGCGGACATTTGCGCACCATCTTTATTATTTTACCAAACAATTATGGATAGAGTAGAGAGATTTGGAATTGTCAAATAAAAAGGCTTAGTCGACTCGAAACAATATGCATTATTAAAATGAAGAGCATCTTTTTATACAGAATATTATAGGATAGAGCGTCCGTTCCAGGTAAAATTGTTGGAATATTACAATATTCTTTTTCCCAGTAGATTTAATGAACTGAAATTCTATCCTCTGAGTTATTGCGTAATTCTCATTGTCTCTCTGTCGCTCTTAGGTAACTCGGCATTTTACATTTAAAATTAGTCACCCTCAGGTCTCTCTCTCTCTCTCTCTCTCTCTGTCTCTCTCTGTCACACCCCACATACAAACGCACAATCTCTCTCTCTCTCTCTCTCTCTCTCTCTCTCTCTCTCTCTCTCTCTCTCTCTCTCTCAGCCAAACAAAGGGACCTCGCACTCTCTTTCTCTGTCTCCTCACATGCTGTCTTTCTCTCAGACAGTGACAATTTCTCTCTCTCTCTCTCTCTCTCTCTCTCTCTCTCTCTCTCTCTCTCTCTCTCTCTCTCTCTCTCTCTCTCTCTCTCACACACACGCAACCAGACAATGACAGTTCTCTCTCTCTCTCTCTCTCTCTCTCTCTCTCTCTCTCACACACACACACACACACACACACACACACACACACACCCAACCAGACAATGGCAGTTCTCTCTCTCTCTCTCTCTCTCTCTCTCTCTCTCTCTCTCTCTCTCTCTCTCTCTCACACACACACGCAACCAGACAATGACAGTTCTCTCTCTCTCTCTCTCTCTCTCTCTCTCTCTCTCTCTCTCTCTCTCTCTCTCTCACACACACACACACTCACACACACACACACACCCAACCAGACAATGGCAGTTCTCTCTTTCTCTCTCTCTTCTCTCTCTCTCTCTCTCTCTCTCTCTCTCTCTCTCTCTCTCTCTCACACACACACACACACACACACACACACACACACACACACACACCAGACAATGACATTCCTTCTCTCTCTCTCTCTCTCTCTCTCTCTCTCTCTCTCTCTCTCTGAATTCAGCGCCGTCTTCGAAATTCATCCTCTGCATAAAACATGAGCTCGCTGTCAGCTTGTTACATCGCTAATGATAGTCGATGGCTAAGAAAAGTAGACTGTCGGATGTGTGCGTAGCTGGAATAGTCTGACGTCACAAGTGTTAAGGTTAGAGACGCCAGGATTAAAAAATAATGAAGGCTTTTTCAATTTTCCTTTTTTCGAAGCTTTAATCGAATTTTCATCGGGCAAATTACGGCCTGATGACTTTAAAGATCACTAACGATTTTAGATGTTCTCTTTTTTTCTTCAAAAAACTAAATAATGGAAGGTTAATAATTTTTTTTCTTTAAAAGACATTTGATTTTTGTTGATGGCCATTTGAAATATTCCCTGTTTAGGCCTGCTGGCTAGATGGTGTTATATATTCTAATAAATGCATCGCTTAGAAAATCTTCATTTCCCAATTAATAAGGACAACTGCAAAGATCCTTTTGGCATCTTTAGGGAAAATCTAACGAGGGTTTTGACTACTTCACGAGATTCTTTATTTTCCATTTCGCCTAAATAACGTCCTTCGTGTAAGGCTTCTGGCCTTGCATGGATGTGCGGTAATAAGAATAATTACAAAAATTCTTCCGCAGCCTAATTTCATGTTAGTGACAGTTCATTGATTTTTACGATGTCTGAAAAAAAACCTTAAAGAAAATAACAAGGCATACAATCACTTACTAAATTTCATTGTTTTGTATTTGCGAGTTATTCTAAAAAAGGGCGTCTATGTATTTTCATGGTTGCTCTTATATATACGGTTAATTACAGAGAGTTTCCTGGAATTATAACCACGAAGCTCTCATTTGCTAGACGAAATTATTTAAAAGTCAGTTAGTGGACGAATTATTTTCAGGAAAAGTCCATTCACGAATTAGGAATTTCAGTAACTTGTGAACTCTGTAAGCGAAGTTGAACTGATTGCAGACATATCCTTGGAATTCTACCCTGCCACACGAATGTAAAATGTTTATGGTTTCAATCCCGATCTACCCTGTTCTGCTGACATTGTTGATTTCGAATACGTATCTTTGTTACATCGCTTACTCCTCTGCGTAGAGTTTAGGTCGGCGAACATAGAAGGGATATTTGTGGTTCGGACTGGGATGTACCTGTTTCTCCTGATATTCTACGTGACGGATGTAGAACTGTTATGTCGTAGATTCCTCTGTTTAGAATTGTGGGAATAACGTAGAACTCTATGCCTCAAATTAATGCATTTGTCAAATGATACGCTCTGAAATGGAAAGTGTAATTTTTTTCTGTCGTAGGTCTGCATAACTTGATGATTAACTAGATCTCAACAATACCTCTCGATTATAGTTTCTCCAATAATAATAATAATAATAATAATAATAATAATAATTGGATAAGAAACAGTAAAAACAAGCGTAGGGCAAACCTGATTTTGGAAAAACGTATTGCATGGATTTAAAAAAAAAAAGACCTACAGAGAGAGAGAGAGAGAGAGAGAGAGAGAGAGAGAGAGAGAGAGAGAGAGAGAGAGAGAGAGCAAAAACATTTCTATTATTTTTTGAATGAAGTTATTTAAGTACATATTTGGCTTGTGGAACTTTCTTTATATTCACTTGAAGGATTTTCTGCCCGTCTCACAATTGTAATTAGAACTTGACTGTTTAGAAAAGCGGAATTGGTAAAAATTTAGCTAAGCTAGTTCATGTAATTATTGATGCCTCACCTAACTTTTTAATAAGCTTTTATTCTAATATCACAAACTTAGAAAATCTTTATTCCTACAGTCGTGTTTTGATCTAATTGTATGAAACAGGAAAAGATAATAAAAATGAAATAAAAGGTTAGCGTTAGAATTCTGTTAATTAATTCATGTTTGATGAAAGTGCCTCGAATTGTTGAAAACCTCAAACTGAAAATTGAGAGAGAGAGAGAGAGAGAGAGAGAGAGAGAGAGAGAGAGAGAGAGAGAGAGAGAATTTTACGCTCGTTTCAGTGTTCCGATATTACATACGCGAATAAGAGATATACTTCGAATAATGACAGCCATAGAAGGAAGTGACAAGCAAAACAGTTTCCAGTGTTTTGTGATGTTATCTCTTGATTTACGTTAACCTTCAGAAATACGTCGAATTAACGACAAGTAAGATCCATCGGCATTCAGCTTCATTTCGCACAATGTCGTATGACCTTATGTGCGTTTCCTTACGAGACCTTTGACCTTTATTTTGTATTTATGCATTCACTTATTCATTATTCACACCTTGTGGCTCCAAGGGTCTCTTACCTCAGAGGGTAGACTATCGGAATATCGTTACTTGTGGAAATGGGGCCTTTTCATCAGTCGCTGTGCCTTCCATACATTTTCCGTTTTATATGAGGGAATTTAAAAGATTTCGAGGCTAAGAGGTTCTGCATTTGGAGTGAAAATTTCACTTTCACTTTACTGAGTTTCGTTAGAGAAATTATTGGCCTTAAGAAAAAGGCAGCATTTATAAAGGGCAGTGACTCATTAATGTGCAATTATTTTAGTAATGGAGATGTTCTTACTTCTTGGAGATCCTACAGAATATTCAGTTTTAAGCAAATGTGAGTGATATCTCACCCATATCACCATTCTGGGCGTTCAGATTTCCGGGTGTTCAGATTTCTTCTACTTGTTGTCAAGATCTCACGTAGTTTGAATTCCGTCTTTTGTATGCAGTCCTTTCTTTTCTTGTCTCAGTTTCTACAGCTTTGTATTAGTCTCACGCGTCCCTTTCTGAGACATTGCTCTCATATTTGAAGTGCTTTATCTCTCTCCCTTTGTGTGTGTGTGTGTTTTTTTTTTTTTTTTTTACTCGGAATGACTACAGCTTTGTTTTGTTCTTATCCGTCACTTTTTGAGCATTTCATCGCATATGTAGGGTGCTTTTTTCTTTGTCCCCTTTCTCGATAAAACTACAGCTCTATATTTGTCTGATCTGTCACTTTTGGAGTAATACTCTCCCGTTTTTCATCACTTTTCTGTCTTCTCGACAGGATTTAATCAGAGGGAATCCATTTTGTTGATGACACTTCCCTAAAATAACCTTCACATTCAGTTTTCCTCTTTTTTTATTTATAACGTTGTTACAGAATATTCCGCCATCTGTTATATTTGTGTTAATTAGACAAAACACTTGAAGGATTATATCCTTGAGACTGGGTAGAAGGACCTCGTTTGTTTGCCCTCAATGCAAATAAATCTCAGATTGGCTTAAGCCGATTACAGCCCTGTTGCCTTTATCGGCTTCTCCGATCTAGATGGAGGACAAAGAACTGTCGTTGTGAAATTCCCATCTCTGAGTTTAGAATTCAGCGTTTCGTGTTTGTGTTTGTGCGTCATAACACCAAGAATGTCGTAATCATTCTGAAAAGATTTATGTTAAAAAGAGATGATTCGATTATTGTCTAAACATCAATTTTTAATCCCCGTTCTTTAACGCTTATTTTCGATCTTTTTTCTTGATTTATGTGGTTCAAGTTTTTCGTAGTTTCTTCGACACTGTCATTACTCCCCCTTTCCTTTCCTTCCATATTCATTCCAGTTTTCAGAAAACATAGCTTTTCTAAAGGTCTCCCAACATTTTGTAAAGATTCAAGATATTTTTCCTGTTGCTCGTACGGTGAAATGAACCCGGTGGCTGAATTCAGATTAATAATACCTAAGACACACACTTTAACTGAATGGACTAACGACGCTATTGGCTTCATTTATGTCTCCTGATTTTTCCGTGATTTTATTTTTTTTATTTTCAGCAATTACGACTTTCGTTATGGTTGTTAATCTTTACTTTTGGAATGGAGATTGAATAGAAATGCGAATGAATTTTTATATATGAGTTTTTGCATGAATTTCTTTTTATAATACATTTTGGTCATTGTTGTGCGAAAGATGTTGGCTGTGAAGTAACTGGTGCGAATTATACAGAAGTAAACACATTCTATTGATATATGAGGTTCGGGTTTGGTCATTAGTACTCAATAAGTAGATCAAGCGATTGAATAATTGATGTTGTTTCCTTTTTACGTTGCAGTCATTCAACTTATATAGTCGACCTTCAGAGTAGGTAAATATTCATCCATTGTGGAAAGTTTGAGAGCTGAGTTCATCCTTTCTGTCATTCAAAGACAGTCTTGATTGACTGTCTTCTTTTATATGTATTTCCCACAGCCTGTCTGTTCGTACGTCACTGCCCATTGAAAGTTTGAAAGTATACCTGACCTGATTTTTCGTGTAGTAGTGACCAGTGAGAATCCTGAAATTAACGTCGCAATGACTATGGTCATATTTGCCGGAAATAAATTAATAATGTAAGAGAAGGCTTCATCAGGTATGACAATTCGCAAACTATTTTTATAATTATATTATTTTTACTTTTAATCATAATGAAAAAAAGATTAATATGCAACTAGTCTAAAGGCCCAGGAACTTTAAAGCAAACACCTACAAATTAGAAGGTCTATAAGAGAAAAAGTGAGAAGAAAGTAGTAAACAAAGTAAAGATGATTTATTAGACAAATAAAGAATATACATGCCTTTCACACAGGATGTATCCGAAGCGTTAATCTTGGAAGAGTCAGTGGACCATCCAGGTCTTCATATTTTGGGTGGATCCATTTATCTACCCGTCCGAAATGACAGATAGCTGTTATCTTGCGAGATGAACTGGAGTTCTCTTTCGCACAATGAGAGCTAATTGCTTTAAGTTTCTGGCTTAGACACACACACACACACGAATATATAAGTATATATATATATATATATATATATATATATATATATATATATATATATATATATATATATATATATATATATTTGATCTTCTTTTTCTGATTCAAGGTTTTGTGGTGACAAGAGCTTATGCAGGAAGTGGGAAGAATTCGGGAAGTTAAGAGGCCATTGTGGTTATTACCAAAACATATATACATACTTATATACATAGTCTTATATATTAAACACCAAAGGGAGGAACTGAAACACGGGTGTAGATCCTGACTGGTTTCGGGTTTATTGCTAAGCCATCTTCAGAGGACTAATATAAAGTGGTAGAAATTCATAATATTATGGTAGCAGGACAGTACATACGAGGATATCTACGGATGGAAAACGAGCATTAACACCTGACCGGTGATTGTAGGCGGGGTCCTCCCCTCATTAGTAACAGGTCATATTTTACAAATCCGTTGGGGCCCATAATTCCCTTTTCCCTGTCTTTCAAGTGCCTTCCTTAAAATGAACTCCTTGTATATTTCTTTTGAGATTAACGGATCAGGTTTATACATTCCATGACTAATTTTCATATCCTTACTAAAACTTTCTTTTGTAAAAGTAGAATTAATGATTTTTCTTTCTAGTGCATTATTATGGTAAATTATCTTCTTTGCGTTTGCCCTGTTGATAGTATGATTGTTTGCACTGACATGTGCAAAAATTCCACAGTTCACCTGTGCGTTTCTTACGCATCTTTTATGCTTCTGTATTCTCTTTTCCAAAACTTTTCCAGTTCGACCGATATAAAAGTTATTATGATAATTCGATGAAATCTAGTGTACACATTCTTTAGCAGTGTTGGGCGAGTTCTTTGTAAGTGCACGTTTCACTGTTTTATTGTTATTAGATGCAACATTAAATTCAAAGTTGCATTTTGTGTGAGATTTACGTTCCATTAAATAAAAAACAGACTATTTTTTCCAGAGAAATAGTTAAAAAAAAAAGCCATGAATTGATATTTAAATTGCATTTGCACCTTGTATTGACAACATATTTTCTATCAGACACAAGCAATGCCTACTTTCAAAAAGTTTTTCAAATAATACTTGATACATTGAAAGCATTCTCATAATAATTGGAAAAAAGGATATTTAAAAATACGACATTTAAAAGAACACGATGTCAGAGTTAAAAAAAATAAACACACCTTTTATCCGAAATAACATAAAGCTTTCAGCCACCCGCTCCATTGTTTTTAATACTTTTCCGCTCAGCTCAGGAAACAATATACCTCAGAGCAAAATGAAATAAAAGAGATTCTGCGGAAAAACAATAAGATTAAAGCGCCGAGCGATCCTCTACACGCTCCGATGACGTCCGATACAGAGAGAGAGAGAGAGAGAGAGAGAGAGAGAGAGAGAGAGAGAGAGAGAGAGGTTACAAAGTACTCTGGCACAGAAACAGGGGGAAAGCCTTTTATTTTTATGTTTCGAGTTTTGCTGTTCCTCTGCGCGTCTGTTTTCGAAAGCTGGTACACTTGATGGTCGTATGTCCATGAGATGGAGGGATTTTCGTATCTATCTACCTATTTGTGTGTATATATATATATATATATATATATATATATATATATATATATATATATATATATATATATATATATATATATATATATATATATATATATATATATATATATATATATATATATATATCAAAAAGACAGTTTTAAAACTGTATTGCACGCCCACAAATTCCTTGTGAA
>NC_089741.1:22638991-22648991 GCF_040412425.1 Macrobrachium rosenbergii | reverse complement strand
GAAAAAGTCCATTCACGAATTAGGAATTTCAGTAACTTGGGAACTCTGTAAGCGAAGTTGAACTGATTGCAGACATATCCTTGGAATTCTACCGTGCTACACGAATGTAAAATGTTTATGGTTTCAATCCCGATCTACCCTGTTCTGCTGACATTGTTGATTTCGAATACGTATCTTTGTTACATCGCTTACTCCTCTGCGTAGAGTTTAGGTCGGCGAACGTATAAGGGATATTTGTGGTTCGGACTGGGATGTACCTGTTTCTCCTGATATTCTACGTGACGGATGTAGAACTGTTATGTCGTAGATTCCTCTGTTTAGAATTGTGGGAATAACGTAGAACTCTATGCCTCAAATTAATGCATTTGTCAAATGATACGCTCTGAAATGGAAAGTGTAATTTTTTTCTGTCGTAGGTCTGCATAACTTGATGATTAACTAGATCTCAACAATACCTCTCGATTATAGTTTCTCCAATAATAATAATAATAATAATAATAATAATAATAATAATAATAATAATAATAATAATAATAATTGGATAAGAAACAGTAAAAACAAGCGTAGGGCAAACCTGATTTTGGAAAAACGTATTGCATGGATTTAAAAAAAAAAAAAGACCCACAGAGAGAGAGAGAGAGAGAGAGAGAGAGAGAGAGAGAGAGAGAGAGAGAGAGAGAGAGAGCAAAACATTTCTATTATTTTTTGAATGGAGTTATTTAAGTACATATTTGGCTTGTGGAACTTTCTTTATATTCACTTGAAGGATTTTCTGCTCGTCTCACAATTGTAATTAGAACTTGACTGTTTAGAAAAGTGGAATTGGTAAAAATTTAGCTAAGCTAGTTCATGTAATTATTGATGCCTCACCTAACTTTTTAATAAGCTTTTATTCTAATATCACAAACTTAGAAAATCTTTATTCCTACAGTCGTGTTTTGATCTAATTGTATGAAACAGAAAAAGATAATAAAAATGAAATAAAAGGTTAGCGTTAGAATTCTGTTAATTAATTCATGTTTGATGAAAGTGCCTCGAATTATTGAAAACCTCAAACTGAAAATTGAGAGAGAGAGAGAGAGAGAGAGAGAGAGAGAGAGAGAGAGAGAGAGAGAGAGAGAGAGAAAGAGAGAGAGAATTTTACGCTCGTTTCAGTGTTCCGATATTACATACGCGAATAAGAGATATACTTCGAATAATGACAGCCATAGAAGGAAGTGACAAGCAAAACAGTTTCCAGTGTTTTGTGATATAATCTCTTGATTTACGTTAACCTTCAGAAATACGTCGAATTAACGACAAGTAAGATCCATCGGCATTCAGCTTCATTTCGCACAATGTCGTATGACCTTATATGCGTTTCCTTACGAGACCTTTGACCTTTATTTTGTATTTATGCATTCACTTATTCATTATTCACACCTTGTGGCTCCAAGGGTCTCTTACCTCAGAGGGTAGACTATCGGAATATCGTTACTTGTGGAAATGGGGCCTTTTCATCAGTCGCTGTACCTTCCATACAACATTTTCCGTTTTATATGAGGGAATTTAAAAGATTTTGAGGCTAAGAGGTGCTGCATTTGGAGTGAAAATTTCACTTTCACTTTACTGAGTTTCGTTAGAGAAATTATTGGCCTTAAGAAAAAGGCAGCATTTATTAAGGGCAGTGACTCATTAATGTGCAATTATTTTAGTAATGGAGATGTTCTTACTTCTTGGAGATCCTACAGAATATTCAGTTTTAAGCAAATGTGAGTGATATCTCACCCATATCACCATTCTAGGTGTTCAGATTTCCGGGTGTTCAGATTTCTTCTACTTGTTGTCAAGATCTCACGTAGTTTGAATTCCATCTTTTTTATGCAATCCTTTCTTTTCTTGTCTCAGTTTCTACAGCTTTGTATTGGTCTCACGCGTCCCTTTCTGAGACATTGCTCTCATATTTGAAGTGCTTCATCCCTTTCCCTTTGTGTGTGTGTGTTTTTTTTTTTTTTTTTACTTGGAATGACTACAGCTTTGTTTTGTTCTTATCCGTCACTTTTTGAGCATTTCATCGCATATGTAGGGTGCTTCTTTCTTTGTCCCCTTTCTCGATAAAACTACAGCTCTATATTTGTCTGATCTGTCACTTTTTGGAGTAATACTCTCCCATTTTTTCATCACTTTTCTGTCTTCTCGACAGGATTTAATCAGAGGGAATCCATTTTGTTGATGACACTTCCCTAAAATAACCTTCACATTCAGTTTTCCTCTTTTTTTATTTATAACGTTGTTACAGAATATTCCGCCATCTATTATATTTGTGTTAATTAGGCAAAACACTTGAAGGATTATATCCTTGAGACTGGGTAGAAGGACCTCGTTTGTTTGCCCTCAATGCAAATAAATCTCAGATTGGCTTAAGCCGATTACAGCCCTGTTGCCTTTATCGGCTTCTCCGATCTAGATGGAGGACAAAGAACTGTCGTTGTGAAATTCCCATCTCTGAGTTTAGAATTCAGCATTTCGTGTTTGTGTTTGTGCGTCATAATACCAAGAATGTCGTAATCATTCTGAAAAGATTTATGTTAAAAAGAGATGATTCGATTATTGTCTAAACATCAATTTTTAATCCCCGTTCTTTAACGCTCATTTTCAATCTTTTTTCTTGATTTATGTGGTTCAAGTTTTTCGTAGTTACTTCGACACTGTCATTACTCCCCCTTTCCTTTCCTTCCACATTCATTCCAGTTTTCAGAAAACATAGCTTTTCTAAAGGTCTCCCAACATTTTGTAAAAATTCAAGATATTTTTCCTGTTGCTCGTACGGTGAAATGAACCCGGTGGCTGAATTCAGATTAATAATACCTAAAACACACATTTTAACTGAATGGACTAACGACGCTATTGGCTTCATTTATGTCTCCTGATTTTTCGTGATTTTATTTTTTTTTATTTTCAGCAATTACGACTTTCGTTATGGTTGTTAATCTTTACTTTTGGAATCGAGATTGAATAGAAATGCGAATGAATTTTTATATATAAGTTTTTGCATGAATTTCTTTTTATAATACATTTTGGTCATTGTTGTGCGAAAGATGTTGGCTGTGAAGTAACTGGTGCGAATTATACAGAAGTAAACACATTCTATTGATATATGAGGTTCGGGTTTGGTCATTAGTACTCAATAAGTAGATCAAGCGATTGAATAATTGATGTTGTTTCCTTTTTACGTAGCAGTCATTCAACTCATATAGTCAACCTTCAGAGTAGTTAAATATTCATCCATTGTGGAAAGTTTGAGAGCTGAGTTCATCCTTTCTGTAATTCAAAGGCAGTCTTGATTGACTGTCTTCTTTTATATGTATTTCCCACAGCCTGTCTGTCCGTACGTCACTGCCCATTGAAAGTTTGAAAGTATACCTGACCTGATTTATCGTGTAGTAGTGACCAGTGAGAATCCTGAAATTAACGTCGCAATGACTATGGTCATATTTGCCGAAAATAAATTAATAATGTCAGAGAAGGCTTCATCAGGTATGACAGTTCGGTAAACTATTTTTATAATTATATTATTTTTACTTTTAATCATAATGAAAAAAAGATTAATATGCAACTAGTCTAAAGGCCCAGGAACTTTAAAGCAGACACCTACAGATTAGAAGGTTTATTAGAGAAAAAGTGAGAAGAAAGTAGTAAACAAAGTAAAGATGATTTATCAGACAAATGTATCCGAAGCGTTAATCTTGGAAGAGTCAGTGGACCATCCAGGTCTTCATATTTTGGGTGGATCCATTTATCTACCCGTCCGAAATGACAGATAGCTGTTATCTTGCGAGATGAACTGGAGTTCTCTTTCGCACAATGAGAGCTAATTGCTTTAAGTTTCCTGGCTTAGACACACACACACACACACACACGAATATATAAGTATATATATATTTGATCTTCTTTTCTGATTCAAGGTGTTGTGGTGACAAGAGCTTATGCAGGAAGTGGGAAGAATTCGGGAAGTTAAGAGGCCATTGTGGTTATTACCAAAACATATATACATACTTATATACATAGTCTTATATATTAAACACCAAAGGTAGGAACTGAAACACGGGTGTAGATCCTGACTGGTTTCGGCTTTATTGCTAAGCCATCTTCAGAGGACTAATATAAAGTGGTAGAAATTCATAATATTATGGTAGCAGGACAGTACATACGAGCATATCTACGGATGGAAAACAAGCATTAACACCTGACCGGTGATTGTAGGCTGGGTCCTACCCTCATTAGTAACAGGTCATATTTTACAAATCAGTTGGGGCCCATAATTCCCTTTTCCCTGTCTTTCAAGTACCTTCCTTAAAATTAAACTCCTTACATATTTCTTTTGAGATTAACGGATTAAGTTTATACATTCCATGACTAATTTTCATATTCTTGCTAAAACCTTCTTTTTAAAAACTAGATTTAATGATTTTTCTTTCTAGTGCATTATTAGAGTAAATTATCGTCTCTGCGTTTGCCCCGTTGATGGTATGATTGTTTGCACTGACATGTGCAAAACTTCCACAGTTCACCTGTGCGTTTCTTACGCATCTTTTATGCTTCTGTATTCTCTTTTCCAAAGCTTTTCCAGTTTAACCGATATAAAAGTTATTACAATAATTAAATGAAATCTAGTGTACACATTCTTTAGCATTGTTGGGCGAGTTCTTTGTAAATGCAGGTTTCACTGTTTTATTGTTATTAAAGGCAACATTAAATTCAAAGTTGCATTTTGTGTGAGATTTACGTTCCATTAAATAAAAAACAGACTATTTTTTTCCAGAGAAATAGTTAAAAAAAAAAAGCCATGAATTGATATTTAAATTGCATTTGCACCTTGTATTGACAACATATTTTCTATCAGACACAAGCAATGCCTACTTTCAAAAAGTTTTTCAAATAATACTTGATACATTGAAAGCATTCTGATAATAATTGGAAAAAAGGATATATAAAAGAACGATATTTAAAAGAACACGATGTCAGAGTTAAAAAAAATAAACACATCTTTTATCCGAAATAATATGAAGCTTTCAGCCACCCGCTCCATTGTTTTTAATACTTTTCCGCCCAGCTCAGGAAACAATATACCTCAGAGCAAAATGAAATAAAAGAGATTCTGCGGAAAAACAATAAGATTAAAGCGCCGAGCGATCCTCTACACGCTCCGATGATGTCCGATACAGAGAGAGAGAGAGAGAGAGAGAGAGAGAGAGAGAGAGAGAGAGAGAGAGAGAGAGAGAGAGAGAGAGAGAGGGGGGTGGGAGACTTTGCAAAGTACTCTGGCATAGGAACTGGGGGAAAGCCTTTTATTTTTATGTTTCGAGTTTTGCTGTTCCTCTGCGCGTCTGTTTTCGAAAGCTGGTACACTTGATGGTCGTATGTCCATGAGATGTAGGGATTTTCGTATCTACCTACCTATTTGGAAGATAATATATATATATATATATATATATATATATATATATATATATATATATATATATATATATATCAAATAGACAGTTTTTAAAACTGTATTGCACGCCCGCAAGTTCCTTATGAAAAATTTGGGATGAGAAGAGAAACATACACCCACACACATACACATTTATTTGAAGACAATTGTAAGATATACTGCAGTTATAAGTAAATTTTGCTTGTAGTTGTTTTGAAATCTTTAACAGGCAGTATTACCTGGTCATAATTGGCATGAATGGAACTAGTTTAATACACCTCACTAGAAGACACCCTACGACTGGGTTGTGCAACCCTTGGGACTTTTTCATTATATTCTTTGAATAACTTTTCAATAGAATTATGTTAAGAAAAATTACACAGTATTGACAAATATTGTCATATATATATATATATATATATATATATATATATATATATATATAAATATATATATATATATATATATATATATATATATATATATATATATATATATATATATATATATATATATATATATATATATATATATATATTAAACAATAGTAAGTTATTTAATTTCTGTCATAAATAATATATTTGGTAAATAATTCTAGGTTTTGCAGTTTAGTTTCACGGGTATTTATTATAAAAACTGTGTCCCTGTAGTGTGAAATTAGAGAAGCACAGAAATAGTCTGAACGATTACGGGAATAGTTTTAGAGATTACCGAAGGAGTACAGATATATTCTTTCAAAGGTTAATATGAGAGACGGGGCTTCTTATTAAAAATTAGATTATCGTTTCCTTTCTTGCCATGAAACAACTTTTGCTCCTGGTTACAAAGTGTAATTTCTAGGTAATTAGCCCGCCCTATCACTTTCTGAGTTCCCTGCTCTATTCTTTATGTTTTATTCTTTTTTTTTATTTTTATTTCCGCCACAGAGTAATGCAGTCCTGATTCATATATTCATTATCATACCATGAATTCGAAATGAATTAGGGGTGACTCAGAAAGAGAGAGAGAGAGAGAGAGAGAGAGAGAGAGAGAGAGAGAGAGAGAGAGAGAGAGAGTCTTGAAGAGCATATAAAAATATTCGATTGATTTTCGAAAATGAGGCTATTTCGCCAAGGACAGGGGAATTTTCAGCCAGTCGGCCTTAAGATAGTGAAAAGGAGTTGGAGTGGATGGACAGCAAGATGGAAAAAAGGAGGCGGGAATGTACATAAAGTAAAAGTCTAAATAACGGGTTGAAGTAGGGACAAAAGGGACGCTGCTAACAACCTTTAGGAATGCTTTCAGTGCGCCACGTGAGGTTTATTGACGGCACTAGCACCTTGCTTGGGATAATTACTTAATAATTTGCGGTAAAAGAATATTCTCATGAGTTCTTTTGTATAATTCGGTCTTTGAAATAGACGTAGATAAGACTGAACTGGAAAGAATTTTTAACAGTGACAACTTGAGACATCAATCTGAATGTTTTTGTGACGGCGATATAACAAATGCTAAAAAGACAAAATACCAAAGTTAGTCTTGAAAATCATTTTATAAAAAGAAACTTAGCAGATTTGGGGCAGTGAGTCTGTGTGTGTGTGTGTGGAAGAGAGAGAGAGAGAGAGAGAGAGAGAGAGAGAGAGAGAGAGAGAGAGAGAACGAATAAAGGAGAGGGAGTGAGCGAATGATGGTCATGAAGTTGAACTTTTTTTTCATCTTGATATTTTGCAAATGACATTCCAAAGATTTCGTTAAAAACCGAGAAATGCAAGATATCCTGCCATTAAATCGTGAAAAATGGAAAACCTAGTTCTTGGCTTCAAGTTGGCATTTCCAAAGTATTTTGTGAATTCTTAGAAAATCAATGCACAGGCAATTGCAATAAATAAAGGGGTCTGTGTAAGTAACAATGACACTCAGTGAGGTCTGAAAAGCCAAAAGGTTCATTTTAAACTCATCATGAAAATTCGAGCCTTGATATCGAGCTGATAAAGTTTTTCGACTGAGAAATGTCATAGTGTTATCTAAAATTCGAGCCTAGATTTCGAGCTCATAATAACATTTATTAAGAAATGTCACAGCGAAGCCTATAAATGCACAAATGAATTTATGCCTGCATATATTTGTGCAGGTAAGTACATTCCAAATCAGCTACTTAACTGAATATACATTTAAATATTAAGAGCATTCATCAAAAATCCCACCGCTTTTCGGAAAAATTAAATATTAAAGACTAAAGAATGAGGTTTTTTCCCCTTCGATAAAACCTCATTTTAACCATTGACCCTCAAATTCCCTTTTCACGACTGAGCGAAGCCATTCGTTCAGGTTGATTAGATGCGAATGACGATGGACTGGAAAATGCGAGTGAAAAAAGTTGATTTTATTTAGACTAATGATCATTTTACGTTTATTATTATTATTTTTATTATTATTATTATTATTATTATTATTATTATTATTATTAGTAGTAGTAGTAGTAGTAGTAGCAGTAATAGTAGTAGTAGTAGTAGTGCTAAATAACATTGATTTGATAGAGCATATAAAATAACGTAGTACAGTGATTGAATTCAATCGTTTCTCTCTCTCTCTCTCTCTCTCTCTCTCTCTCTCTCTCTCTCTCATGCTCTGAAGGTTTTCTGCGTATGATGAACAAATGCAATATCCAGCCAGATTTTTCTGTCCGTGATTGTGCACCCATCACGGCGGAGTATTACACTCAATATCATCTTCAAAAATCAAAACGTTGACAAATTCTGTTTTTCTGACAATATATTTTTTCTCTGTATTCTGTGTTTTCTCGCTTCCGTATTTTGAGTCTTGGGTAGCAATAACATGAACAACAAAAACAACAACAACAACAATAATAATAATAATTTAGTTTAAAATCTTGATTCGCCCCTTACAAAGCACTATTCAAGGTTTAAAATACAAGAACGCGAGATCAATAAATATTCGTAAGAAACAAAAGCAGTCTTTATATATTAACAGTTGCTTTTAATTCAGACCAGTGATTCATTAAATCAGTAGATCCATCCCTTGATAAAATACCGTCTCTCATGTTACACGAACCCTTTATCTGATACGATGTCCTAATTACACTTTCTTCCGTAAGACAGAGAGTTCTCCCACGTGTGATAAGATTGCAAGCAGAGAGATATTTATCGTAATATATTCAAGACTTCTATAACATAAAGGAAATATAGTAGAGGAACTACGAACTCCCATTCGTAAAGTTGTTTTTATATTTTATTTATACACATTTATAAATGTTACTTAAATATATACACCCACACATATATATACTGTATATATTAGAAATATTCGAATAGCATGAGTGTGTTGCTTAAAGCTTTGATATTCTAGTTTATTGCGAAATGGGAAATCTTGTTTAATCCTCTGCTAAAGAATTCAGAGAGTTTCTTGGTAGTCTCTTCTCTTTCGTCCCATTTTCATTTGAAGAACTATTAATTCCGCAAATGGGAACAATATATTACACCATTCAGACGCCCAGTATCGAGCTGATACAACAAAAGGAAGGTCTTGGAAAAGCGTACCATCACTCAGTAATAATTCCTATGTATCTCGTCCCTTCTTCAGAAGTGTTTCGAAACTATTTGCGAACGATACTTTGGTAATCGATCTCTTGGTTTTATTAGACATGCATATCGAGGGATTTCACTTTGAAGTAAAATGGATATGATTGGTAATCGACAGCTTGTCATAAAGGGCTGTAGATCTAACTATTGAAGTGTGTATTGAAAAACCGTAAATTTGACAATTCCAACCAACACGGTGTCTTGAAGTAGGAAGCTTAAAAGTCTCTAATACAAGAAAATGTGTATTACGTAGAAATGTATGTAGCTGGAATTTCGAAACAAAATACTGTAGATTAAGTGTAAGTAGAAAGATTAGGCGATGATTGTTAAATTCGCGATTATATGAAAATCGTCTCAGTGGAATTACTTGAAGAAATGGCTGATTTACTTAGGTCTGATATACCAAGGTACATGGCGATTTTAGTTTTCTGTAAAAGAAAACTACTGCGCCGGCTTTGTCTGTCTGAACTCACTTTTTCTGTCCGCCCTCTGATCTTAAAAGCTACTGAGGTTAGAGGGCTGCAAATTGGTATGTTGATCATCCACCCTCCAATCATCAAACATACCAAATTGCAGCCCTGTAGCCTTAGTAGTTTTTATTTTATTTAAGGTTAAAGTTAGCCATAATTGTCCATCTTGCAACGGTATAGGCCAGGCTACCAGCGGCCCGTGGTTAAAGTTTCAAGGACCGCGGCTCATACCGAGACCCCCGAAAGATAGATATATTTTCGGTGGCCTGGATTATGCGATGTACAGAAAACTCGATTGCGCGGTAGAATCTTCGGCCCATTTTTACTTGTTTTCTTATTCTTAAGAAGAATTGAAAAGACATCCGATCTGTATAGCAGATTACTGAAGAGGTGGTTCACTTTCCTAAAGGAAAATTAATATTTCAGTAGATCTGTTGTTTGTCAACAAAACTACAATATGTTTTGTTTTCTACAATTTCCCTGTCTGGCAGTGTTGG
>NC_089741.1:22596491-22633991 GCF_040412425.1 Macrobrachium rosenbergii | reverse complement strand
TCAACATCTCTCTCTCTCTCTCTCTCTCTCTCTCTCTCTCTCTCTCTCTCATAATCCCGATCAGTGAATCTCATACTTATTCACTGCATAACATCACTCGGCCACCTACCTGCATTGACTACAATGCAAGTAGATAATCAACTCAACAGTATACAAAACCATTACAAAAACTAATTCTAAGCCAACCAACTAAGGTAAACCTAGCAATAATAATGTAATGCAAATTTGAATAAAGTAGTCATGTAAGCAGGTGCATGGATATAAAATTATATGAATGCCTATAATATACATTCAAAGTAAAACTTGACTATAGTCAACTATTTCAATGTCAATAATTTCTATTAATAAGCAATAAATGCAGAAAAATATGGCAAAGTAAATATATCAAATGCCTATTACTCTCTGGTTATCAATCAAATGATAAATGCAGAAAATTATAAATAAATAAATATATCAAATGTTATTACTCTCTGGTTATCAATCATAAATTGTAAAAATAAAAAAAAATCAATCATTAAATGTTCAAGTGGCAAGTCAATGGTAAACGCTATCACTCTCTAGGAAGGATTCTGTCCATTATGTCGTTGATTATGGTAAGCTTATTCAATATTAATTTCCTGACAATTATAAAGGAAATAAAAGCAAACAGTACCAAAAGAATGACATTTATGAATGACATGATAGGAGAAATCTCGGTCTTATATGTATGAAAGAAAGTATGAACCTCTTCTATCTTTGTGAATGTCTCCAATTCCAGTTCTGAAAGCTGAAATTCGTTAATAACTTCAAACTGATGTACACTTTTACTGAAATTCAAACTGTATGTCGTGAAGACTGTAGGTTTGTAATACAAATTATGTAAAATGACCAATTCACAAGCAGATGAAAATGAGTGTACGTTAATGAAAACTACTTCTGTTTTGTTTGACTTACAGTCAATCTTAGCATTCAATCTGTTTGCTGAGAACACAAAAATTTCATCATCAATGATTTGAGCCTTGAAAGTTTCTGTAAACGGTATATATTTACAATGGTTCTTACCATTCTTGTTGTTTACAAGATCATCTAGGCAATGAAGAGCATTCAAGGGTTCATAGAAATTCACAATGTTACAAACATATACACCATCATTAAGCATGACACATTCCCTGAATTTATGTTCGGGAATTTCGGTCACTAGGAAAGAATCATGCTGCAAGGCAAAGTGTCGAACTGTTCCTTCTAGTACAATGGACTTATTATCTACTACCATTGGGAATGGATAGACTGACATCAATGAGTTGACGTCTGGATTGTTGAAAGGGATCACTAGTATGATTTGATTGGCTACCACTTTCACTGTGATCAGGCCATAATAGTCCACTATATTTTCTACTAGTGGCCTCAAATGGTTGTTTACAACACACTTCTGAATAATGGCTTCAATTTCACTAGGGGTTATCAGAAAAGGCGACAGCAGGTTTTTACCTGCCATCATGATTGCATTGAGTAATTCCTTGTATTCCAGAAGGAAATTACTTGTTTCTATGAGCAGTTGCTCCATCATTTCTGTTTGATGGATTCTAGCAATTTCTGATGAAACATTATGGAGGGCACTATTCACAAATTCTTTCAGCACTGTGATCATTTTCTGATTTTGATTGACATTTCCTATTACTTTATTATAGACAGTGCCCTGCTCAGAAGCCCAATTTTCAAGTTGTGCCACTCTTTCCTTTAGCCTTTCAACATTACCATCGGTCGCCACTCCAAAGAGATTGTGTAAAGCGACGCCTATAAAGGGTATGATGAGTGATCGCTTTACTACTTTCCTTGGCATAACACTATCGATGTCCCTCTGCAACTTGGAGAGCATGTCGTACAAATTTCTATCTTGGACACTCTGTAATCCTGCCTGTATCTGATTGCTCAGCTGGACTAACTGCTCTCTCTGATCGATATTGGAGTCCGTCTGGATCTTAACAATGGCTAGGTCCTGTATCATCTTAACCTTGCCATGTTCCTTGATGATGGCTCCTTCCTTAGTTGTACGAGTGAGTTCACAATTTGACTCACTGCCAACCGCCATACAATCCATTTGCTGAAATAATGTTATTAAGCAGTAAAAATCTTATCAACTACATTTGTTTACCATTGCACTTGCCATTACCTTCTTCTCAAATTATACCTTGGGTCATTGAAGATTCTGTTTTATTATCTATCTTATCTTTATTGGACAAATCTTTTAACTGGGTAGACGACCAAGGTTCTGAATGAACTACTTTAATGTGGTTCCAATGTACAATGGATTCTTTCAAGGTAATTTCATGCATTAACTTGAATTTATTCAACTTCAAAACTTCTAAAACTCTATATGGACCTCGCTGAAATTTTGGTGATACTTTAATATTAGGTCCTTCAAGAACATGATTGAGTACATAAACTTGTTGTCCTACCTTTAACGAGGGTATGGTGGATCTTTTATTGTAATACTTACTAGATTTTTTTATGTAACTCCTTTAATCTAGCCCTGGTGACTTTAACGGTCTCGTACGTACGTCTTGTCTTCCAAGCAATATAGTCCTCGTAGTTGTACGTACGTCTGGGTGGTGCGGCATCATCCAAAAGTGAATTTGGCATTCTCTTTTGGTAGCCATACAATTGGAAATGAGGAGTTTCTCCTATTGATTCATTTACTGTGTTGTTTAGAGTAAATTGTATGTCTTCGAGAGTCAAGTCCCAGTCTTCAGTGTTTGGGGTTACCAATGTTTTCAGAACATCCTTTATCTTGCGATTTGTTCTTTCTACTGCTCCATTTGAGCTTGGCTTATATGCTGTTATTTGACATTTCTGTATCTCGTAAAAGTTACACAGTTTCTTTAGAATGTCACTAGTAAATTCAGCAGCATTGTCTGAGAGCAAAACTTGAGGACATGAATGTCTGGTTATAATTCTAGACTTAAAGGCTTCTGCCACCGTTGATGCTTCTCTGTTTCTAGTTGGAACAATTTCTACGTATCTGGTCAAATAGTCAATGAAAACTAAAATCTGTTTATTTCCTCTGATGGTGTTCGGGAATGGACCTAAGAAATCCATTGTGACTACTTGAAAAGGATTTAATTCTGAAGGATACATTTCCAGAGGAGCCTTGACGTTGACATTCCCCTTATGTATATTACATAGGGTACAATTCTGAACAAATCGAGTAGCATCTTCACTACATCGAGGCCAAAAATAGTTTCTAGTGATTGTTCTACATGTTTTCTTAATTCCAGGATGTCCTGATAACTTGTATGAATGGGTTAGTTCTAAGACGTCTTGTATTAGTGTATTAGGAATGTACAAACGTGAACAAGCATTTGGTTCGTCTGAAGTCTTGTACAATAACCCATCTATCAATTGAAACTCTGAATTTTTCTCACCTTGCAAGAGGTTACCAATTACTTCCCTTATTCTAGAATCCTTTTGTTGTTCCTGACGAACTTTGTGTAAATCTAAGTCTGTGATTTGACAACTGAAGGCGAAATTATGAGTGGCAATTTGTTTCTCGTTCTCTTCTTGTGATCTAGATAAGGCTTCAGCTAATGTGTTATATCTACCAGGTATGTATCTAAATTCTGGGGCAAATTCTGATACGCTAACGAACCATCTATTGAACTTCATATTATTGGTAATTTATTTTTTCTTGAAAAGATCACAAATGGGTTTATGATCTGTAAGAACATTAATTTTATGTCCTAGCAAAATGTGCCTAAATTTCTGTAATCCCCAGACTAATGCCAAACATTCCCTTTCTGTTGTACTGTAATTTTTTCTTTCAGCTGCATTCAAAACTCTACTGGCATAGTATACAGTCCTCATCCTTGTTTTATCCTTTTTGCATCAAGACGGCACCTAGTCCTGTACTTGAAGCATCACAGGCTAAGTAGAATTCCTTCTCGAAGTCTGGATAAACTAGGATAGGATCTGTTATCAACATATCCTTTAGTGTTTTGAACGCTGCTTCCTGTTCATCTTTCCACTCATAGCTAGCATCTTTCCTAGTTAACTCAGTTAATGGTTTTGCTATGGTAGCAAATCCCTTTATGAAAGGTCGATAATATCCTACCATACCTAGGAATCTTCTTAGTGCCTTCAAATTTCTTGGGGCTGGATAGTCTACAATAGCCTTAATCTTTCCTTCTTGCATTTTCAAACCATGTTCACTGATAACATGTCCTAGATATTCTAGAGATTTCTTCAGAAACTGACATTTCTTAATTTTTACCTTTAAACCGGCCTTTCTGAGCCTATCTAATACTAATTCTATTGTCTTTGAAATGACTACTCTACATCCGTTTACTAGCAATTATTACATCATCAAGATAAACCGATACGTCTTCAACATCTCCCAAGATTTGCAGCATTAAACGTACAAACGTTAAAGGAGTCAAGATGATTTCTTAAGACCAAACGGCATTACCTCAAATTGCAAATGTTCTTTATGAGTACTGAATGCCGTGAGATGCTTGGATTCTTCATCGAGAGGAACTTGCCAATATCCACTCAGTAAATCGAGGCTAGAAAAAACCTTGGCACCTCCTAATTGAGCTAACATGTCATTAATGACTGGCATTGGCATTCGATCAGGGATGGTGTGGGAATTCAATTTCGGTAATCAATTACCATCCTCCATGTACCGTCTTTCTTTGGAACTAGCAGTAAAGGTGAATTATAAGGTGACTTAGAAGGTATTACAACTCCATCTTCCTTCATCTCTTCAACCATCTCGTCTACAATGGGTCTTTGACTTATTGGAAGTTTGTAGTTAGGTATATAAAAAGGTCTAGCACCATCTTCTATGACTATTTTGTGCTGCAGGACATCTGTCCTTCCTAACTTATCTCCTGTTACTGCTACAACACTCCTATATTTCTCTAATATCTGTATTAACCTGTCCCTACAATGAGGAAAATCTGTATTATTTACTTCCCTTCTAATTTAACTCTTGTGTCAGCTACAGAGACAAATGCTTTTTCACTTATGGTTAGTAAAGGGTTAGTAATCACAATTCCCTTACAGAATTCTATGCCGGCATGCAATTCTAGTCTCTTGTCAGAATAATTATACACATAAGTCGTACAATTTCCACCATTAAGTCTTACTAGGAATTGTCCATTTTCACAAAGTCTGGTAAGTCTTCATTAACTAATAACACATCTGTATCACCTAGGTTTTTATCTGTTACAATTCTAAGACAAACCTTTGTCAGACCTTGTGGATGCAGTATAACGCTATTGTTTAATTTGAGTTTTACAAGATTATCATCGGCAGTACTAACTAAGCAGATCTCTTCTGCATTCTGTGCATCGGCAGTGTAACAGACATCAGTATCATCTGAATTTTTTCATCTTGTGGTATCACAGAACCTATCTCTGTCATTTTTAGGTTGCCTAACAGCAACACCTCATTGAGATACTTCTCTTCCGTATCTTCTCTTATTATTAAGTGACTACAATCTATTAGCGTGTCAGGATCGTCAGGTTGGGAAAAAGAACTAAGTTCTTCGGAGGTATCTACTTGTCGTGCACTTGAGTTATCAGGTTCATACCTGCTATCTGAGAATTCCTCCTGAGTGGCTTCTAGGCTTTTAAAAGTAGTTTGTCTATCTTCTCCTATTTCTTCTATCATTGAATTTCTACACACTGTCCTACCCGGGTTTAGCATTAAATTCTATTTCTATCTGTTGGATGTCTACTTCTTCAGATGAGGCTGTCTCAGGTAAAGTGATCAAGTTTATCTGAAACTGTTCCTCTTCTTCAAGAGAGCAAACATTTCCTCTATCAATTTCCTTGATAGTTATTCTTCCATTGCTACAATCTAGTGCAATTCCACATCTTTTCATAGCCTGGAAGGAAAATAGAGCTTGAGCTGGAAAATATTTCTCTTCCAACACCACAAACTCTTCCCTGTATTTCTTATTTAGAATTTCTATCTCTAAATTGACATTGCCTATAGCCCTTATTTGCTTTCCAGCGATCCCCTTTATGGTCCTATAGGATTCTCTCATTTGGGAAAGCTCACAACCTATATGTTTTGTTAAAGTGCCTTTATCTATGATACTTACAGTACTGCCTGTATCCAACAATATGGAACTCAGTACACCTTCTAAGTGTACTTGTATGATAGGCAACTCTTCCTGACACGTATTAAAATTCTTTACAGAAAACACTATTTCATTACTTTGAGTAATGTCTGTTGGGGACACATCCTTATTCACTGTCACTATTTCTTTCTGTAAGGATGGACCTTTCTGCTGCACTCTCTGTGATTGTCACTGAGAATCCCCTTGATTTGGGTTACTGGGGAGGTATTTTGATTATTAGGCTGAGTACTTTGGTTATTTTGAGACCCTGAGAATTTCCCTGTTTGTTGTACCAACAGTTTTGGATTAAATGTCCTGTCTTATTGCAATTGAACACCATTTGTTTCTTCTACAATTCTGTGTTGTATGGTTGTTATAACCACAATTTCCACAACTTTGTCTCTGCCTATTGAACTGTGGCCTATTATTCCCTGAATTTTGGCCTTGACTAGCTCCCCTCTGTCCAGGAGTCCTGTTATTTCCACTGTTATTTCCATTAGTTCCAGTGGTATTCCCATTGTTACCTCTATTTGGCGGCCTACCTTGATTGATTGTTTCTATTTGATTGATTAAATCTCCTATTGTTGTTCCCACCATTTCTATCAAACGAATTTCTATTTCCCTGATACCTAGACCTAGCTTGCCCTGATTGGTTTCTATTGGACTGATTGCTATTATTTCTTGGGTTTCCACTAGCTACGGTTCCTGTAAAATCTGCACTACTACTTGATGAATTCTGTTTTACTTTCCTTTCTATGTACATCAAAGTTTGTACAATTCCATCATTTGGCTTCCTATCACAGTACTTCTTTAAGGCTACTCTTTCTTCCTTACCCAAAGCATCGTAGATTGGTCCTAATGACATATATCTAAGTACCTTGGATATACTAGCTAAATCTGTTTCATCATCATCAAATTCATCCTTCCTTCCAACAACAATTCCTACAGCTTTCATATCTGTCGTCACTCTATCTATAGCTTCTTCTACTCTAGTGGCTAAAACTAAGTGATTACCCTCATATTTCTGATGATGGAAAGTTCCTATGTTATACCATGGATCTTTCTGTGCTTCTGGTTGCCAAAACTGTAAGCACTGTTTCTTGAATTCGTTAAACAGAGTAATATTCCTAAAAAGTACTGAATGAAGAACTGTATGTGCATCACCATGTTCCATACTAACATACAAGAGTGCTTCATCTATTTTCTTTCTCTCATCTGTGATACCAGCAGCTGAAATTCTGCTTTCTGTGTCTGCTATCCATCGATTTACACCATATTCTTCTAATCTACTTTTATCTACATTACTTGGGTCTACCGTTCCACAAAATCTAGTGGCTTGGGTTATTACGGCTTTTGCGCCATGTTGTTATTTCTAGGTACAATGGAAGTTATTGGGTTAGTGGTTACAACTGAAGGGTTAGGCGCACTCGGTAAACTAAGTGGGGGACCTTGACTACGAGAACGTCTGGGTCTAGTATTACTAGGATCAATTGGTCTAGAAAGTCGTTCAGGTACAGGTCTTAGGTTATATGGAGTCTGGTCTTCGCTTCTTGTCTGTTGCAGTCGGGAGATAACTTCGTCCAAAGTGTTATTCATATTAATTCATAAAATATTCAATGATTCCAAGAATGAAAAATTGAAAAAAAAAATAAATTTGAGAATCAGGTACTTACTTCAATTGCATGTTTGCTGAGTTGACTGTATCCCTCTATACAAAAAAATTCAAATTTTTCCTAACTCATTCCTTCATAGGACTCTCTCACAATCTGAAAAAGTCTGATATTAGTATTTATGTATACAATTGTTTGGGTTCCACTGCAAAATGCTGCGCCAAGTGTATAACAAAAAAATTTATTATGATAGAATAATTTAAACAGAATTGTCTCTATCACCAAGTGAACGAAAATTTCTATTTCGTAAAAAAATTACTAAATATGAGAAAAAATTTTATTTCCTTATTTACAACAATAAGGAAATATTATTCAGAATATTATTCAAAAGAAAAATAATTTACTTAAATTATTTATTTTAAAAAAAAAAAATTATTTGCGCACTGCAGGGAAAATAATTATATAAAAATTTTCGCACACAAAAAATTTTTAATTATTCACAGAAAAAAAAATTTTTCTTGATAATTCCCCGATACTAGGAATGAATGTTTACTATTCAATTAGCTTCGTGTTTCTTGCACTTGAAGATCGCGTTGATTGCACTTGAGCGCAATTTGTCGTTAGCATCCAGCGATAATTCGGCACAGCTCGGCCGACTTCCAGTCCGTACTTGCTGAATTTGGCGAAGAAAAAATTTGGAATCCCTTCCAAATTATTTGATTGAAGACCAGTTACTTTTTTCGAGAGGCGGTTATCAACGCGAACTTGACTTCTAAACTTTATTGCCGTTCCGATTTCTTCACTATCTTTCGTCGCGATTTCTTTCTTCGTTTTCGCCGTCGTCGTCACTGCTCTGCTACCGCTATTTTTTCGCTAAGTCTCCTTTTTAGCGACAAAAATTTTGGGAATTTCGTGTATTTAAGTCCGTACACGATAGAAAAGTTCACTGAACTGACGTAGATATTAGCGACTTTCATACGTCCGCCAACACTGTTTGTTTTCGTCTTCTCCGCTTCTGCGATCGGCGTAGTTTAGGGCGAGTTGCTGATTTTCTTTTCGTAAATTTCGTTTTTCTTATAAAAATCACCGCTGTTCTATGCCGTGATTATTACTATTGTTCTTATTATGGTCATATATAATTATTAAACTGAATTTCTGGTTGATCTTATGCGAATGTTCGGAAGTTTCAAACTAGGCAGAGATTTACCGCTGTCAATTTTTCATTCCGATCGACGCAAAAAGATTCACTGCTTCTTGGAATATTTCGTTCTGCTTCGTTTCCCTTCTGCTACAGTTTGATGTTGTATTGGTGTTTCTAGTGCTGAAGACCGTCTTGAGATTATTTGCGCTGTTAAATTGAGAGTTAGTTTTAGCGCAGTCACTGCTCACTCTCTGTAAATTTCTCTAGGGCCGTGAACTTTAATGTTTTTCAAATGTGCGCTGGGCGAAATCCTCCGAAACTGCCACCAATTTATTTATTTTGTATTGCGTTGCACCACATATGAATGACTCCGTTTCTGTCTGTTGACTTTCACTTGATAGTAACGCAGGGGACTCGGTAAGTTAGGTTGAAATTGTCTATTAATATTTTTTTCTATTTTTTCAGGAGGGGGTAAGTATTCACCGGGCACGGTTTTTCATAGTTTTTTATTCTTAACACTAAACTATTTCACACGGCCAGCCACACTGGACTTAGAAATTTCTTGATGTTAAGAGAGGAGCGAGTGACACAATCCTACCCAATTTGGTTTTCAAGTAACTCTGGCTAAAAATTGATCAGAATGAACTCTGGACCTATGTTGAATAAAACTCCGCCTCCTTGAGGACGTCTACTTTACTCTTAATGGTTCAATCTTAACTCCCACTTTTGGCAAGGACAAATCAGGTCAATTTTGCTGACCTTTTGATTAGTCTATCCTCTAACTCCTCCTTCCTTTCCCACATCTTGGAGGTTTGTTATGGTGGTTAGTCTTCAATTTACTTGGTCTCATGGCTCATCATTTTAAACTATCAACATCGTCTCTCTCTCTCTCTCTCTCTCTCTCTCTCTCTTTCATAATCCCGATCAGTGAATCTCATACTTATTCACTGCATAACATCACTCGGTCACCTACCTGCATTGACTACAATGCAAGTAGATAACCAACTCAACAATATACAAAACCATTACAAAAATTAATTCTAAGCCAACCAATGATTATAAGGTAAACTTAGCAATAATAATGTAATGCGAATTTGAATAAAGTAGTCATGTAAGCAGGTGTATGGAAATAAAATTATATGAATGCCTATAATATAATTCAAAAAAACTCAATAAAACTTGTTATAGTCAATTATTTCAATGTCAATAATTTCTATTAACAAGCAATAAAATGCAAAAATATTATAATGCATCATAGTGCTAACACAAACAATATAAGCATGAATTATATATCAAATACTCAAACTAAATGCAGAAAATTATGGCAAAGTAAATATATCAAATGCCTATTACTCTCTGGTTATCAATCATAAATTGTTATTAAAAAAAAAAAAAAAATCAATCATCAAATGTTCAAGTGCAAGTCAATGGTAAACGCTATCACTCTCTAGGAAGGATTCTGTCCATCATGTCCTTGATTATGGTAAGCTTATTCAATATTAATTTCCTGACAATTATAAAAGAAATGAAAGCAAACAGTACCAAAAGAATGACATTTATGAATGACATGATAGGAGAAATCTCGGTCTTATATGTATGAAAGAAAGTATGAACCTCTTCTAGCTTTGTGAATGTCTCCAATTCCAGTTCTGAAAGTTGAAATTCGTTAATAACTGCAAACTGATGTACACTTTTACTGAAATTCAAACTGTATGTCGTGAAGACTGTAGGTTTGTAATACAAATTATGTAAAATAACCAATTCACAAGCAGATGAAAATGAGTGTACGTTAATGAAAACTACTTCTGTTTTGTTTGACTTACAGTCAATCTTAGCATTCAATCTGTTTGCTGAGAACACAAAAATTTCATCATCAATGATTTGAGCCTTGAAAGTTTCTGTAAACGGTATATATTTACAATGGTTCTTACCATTCTTGTTGTTTACAAGATCATCTAGGCAATGAAGAGCATTCAAGGGTTCATAGAAATTCACAATGTTACAAACATATACACCATCATTAAGCATGACACATTCCCTGAATTTATGTTCGGGAATTTCAGTCACTAGGAAAGAATCATGCTGCAAGGCAAAGTGTCGAACTGTTCCTTCTAGTACAATGGACTTATTATCTACTACCATTGGGAATGGATAGACTGACATCAATGAGTTGACGTCTGGATTGTTGAAAGGGATCACTAGTATGATTTGATTGGCTACCACTTTCACTGTGATCAGGCCATAATAGTCCACTATATTTTCTACTAGTGGCTTCAAGTGATTGTTCACAACACATTTCTGAATAATGGCTTCAATTTCACTAGGGGTTATCAGAAAAGGCGACAGCAGGGTTTTTACCTGCCATCATGATTGCATTGAGTAATTCCTTGTATTCCAGAAGGAAATTACTTGTTTCTATGAGCAGTTGCTCCATCATTTCTGTTTGATGGATTCTAGCAATTTCTGATGAAACATTATGGAGGGCACTATTCACAAATTCTTTCAGCACTGTGATCATTTTCTGATTTTGATTGACATTTCCTATTACTTTATTATAGACAGTGCCCTGCTCAGAAGCCCAATTTTCAAGTTGTGCCACTCTTTCCTTTAGCCTTTCAACATTACCATCGGTCGCCACTCCAAAGAGATTGTGTAAAGCGACGCCTATAAAGGGTATGAGTGATCGCTTTACTACTTTCCTTGGCATAACACTATCGATGTCCCTCTGCAACTTGGAGAGCATGTCGTACAAATTTCTATCTTGGACACTTTGTAATCCTGCCTGTATCTGATTGCTCAGCTGGACTAACTGCTCTCTCTGATCGATAATGGAGTCCGTCTGGATCTTTAACAATGGCTAGGTCCTGTATCATCTTAACCTTGCCATGCTCCTTGATGATGGCTCCCTTCCTTAGTTGTACGAGTGAGTTCACAATTTGACTCACTGCCAACCACCATACAATCCATTTGCTGAAATAATGTTATTAAGCAGTAAAAATCTTATCAACTACATTTGTTTACCATTGCACTTGCCATTACCTTCTTCTCAAATTATACCTTGGGGTCATTGAAGATTCTATTTTATTATCTATCTTATCTTTATTGGACAAATCTTTTAACTGGGTAGACGACCAAGGTTCTGAATGAACTACTTTAATGTGGTTCCAATGTACAATGGATTCTTTCAAGGTAATTTCATGCATTAACTTGAATTTATTCAACTTCAAAACTTCTAAAACTCTATATGGACCTCGAAATTTTGGTGATACTTTAATATTAGGTCCTTCAAGAACATGATTGAGTACATAAACTTGTTGTCCTACCTTTAACGAGGGTATGGTGGATCTGTTATTGTAATACTTACTAGATTTTTTTATGTAACTCCTTTAATCTAGCCCTGGTGACTTTAACGGTCTCGTACGTACGTCTTGTCTTCCAAGCAATATAGTCCTAGTTAGTTGTACGTACGTCTGGGTGGTGTGGCATCATCCAAAAGTGAATTTGGCATTCTCTTTTGGTAGCCATACAATAGGAAATGAGGAGTTTCTCTTATTGATTCATTTACTGTGTTGTTTAGAGTAAATTGTATGTCTTCGAGAGTCAAGTCCCAGTCTTCAGTGCTTGGGGTTACCAATGTTTTCAGAACATCCTTTATCTTGCGATTTGTTCTTTCTACTGCTCCATTTGAGCTTGGCTTATATGCTGTTATTTGACATTTCTGTATTTCATAAAAGTCACACAGTTTTCGTTAGAATGTCACTAGTAAATTCAGCAGCATTGTCTGAGAGCAAAACTTGAGGACATGAATGTCTGGTTATAATTCTAGACTTAAAGGCTTCTGCCACCGTTGATGCTTCTCTGTTTCTAGTTGGAACAATTTCTACGTATCTGGTCAAATAGTCAATGAAAACTAAAATCTGTTTATTTCCTCTGATGGTGTTCGGGAATGGACCTAAGAAATCCATTGTGACTACTTGAAAAGGATTTAATTCTGAAGGATACATTTCCAGAGGAGCCTTGACGTTGACATTCCCCTTATGTATATTACATAGGGTACAATTCTGAACAAATCGAGTAGCATCTTCACTACATCGAGGCCAAAAATAGTTTCTAGTGATTGTTCTACATGTTTTCTTAATTCCAGGATGTCCTGATAACTTGTATGAATGGGTTAGTTCTAAAACGTCTTGTATTAGTGTATTAGGAATGTACAAACGTGAACAAGCATTTGGTTCGTCTGAAGTCTTGTACAATAACCCATCTATCAATTGAAACTCTGAATTTTTCTCACCTTGCAAGAGGTTACCAATTACTTCCCTTATTCTAGAATCCTTTTTGTTGTTCCTGACGAACTTTGTCTAAAATCTAAGTCTGTGATTTGACAACTGAAGGCGAAATTATGAGTGGTAATTTGTTTCTCGTTCTCTTCTTGTGATCTAGATAAGGCGTCAGCTAATGTGTTATATCTACCAGGTATGTATCTAAATTCTGGGGCAAATTCTAATACGCTAACGAACCATCTATTGAACTTCATATTATTGGTAAAAGCCCTTTTCTTGAAAAGATCACAAATGGGTTTATGATCTGTAAGAACATTAATTTTATGTCCTAGCAAAATGTGTCTAAATTTCTGTAATCCCCAGACTAATGCCAAACATTCCCTTTCTGTTGTACTGTAATTTCTTTCAGCTGCATTCAAAACTCTACTGGCATAGTATACAGTCCTCATCCTTGTTTTATCCTTTTGCATCAAGACGGCACCTAGTCCTGTACTTGAAGCATCACAGGCTAAGTAGAATTCCTTCTCGAAGTCTGGATAAACTAGGATAGGATCTGTTATCAACATATCCTTTAGTGTTTGAACGCTGCTTCCTGTTCATCTTTCCACTCATAGTTAGCATCTTTCCTAGTTAACTCAGTTAATGGTTTTGCTATGGTAGCAAATCCCTTTATGAAAGGTCGATAATATCCTACCATACCTAGGAATCTTCTTAGTGCCTTCAAATTTCTTGGGGCTGGATAGTCTACAATAGCCTTAATCTTTCCTTCTTGCATTTTCAAACCATGTTCACTGATAACATGTCCTAGATATTCTAGAGATTTCTTCAGAAACTGACATTTCTTAATTTTTACCTTTAAACCGGCCTTTCTGAGCCTATCTAATACTAATTCTATTGTCTTGAAATGACTCTCTACATCCTTACTAGCAATTATTACATCATCAAGATAAACCGATACGTCTTCAACATCTCCCAAGATTTGCAGCATTAAACGTACAAACGTTAAAGGAGCTGAAGTAAGACCAAACGGCATTACCTCAAATTGCAAATGTTCTTTGTGAGTACTGAATGCCGTGAGATGCTTGGATTCTTCATCGAGAGGAACTTGCCAATATCCACTCAGTAAATCGAGGCTAGAAAAAAACCTTGGCACCTCCTAATTGAGCTAACATGTCATTAATGACTGGCATTGGCATTCGATCAGGGATGGTGTGGGAATTCAATTTACGGTAATCAATTACCATCCTCCATGTACCGTCTTTCTTTGGAACTAGCAGTAAAGGTGAATTATAAGGTGACTTAGAAGGTATTACAACTCCATCTTCCTTCATCTCTTCAACCATCTCGTCTACAATGGGTCTTTGACTTATTGGAAGTTTGTAGTTAGGTATATAAAAAGGTCTAGCACCATCTTCTATGACTATTTTGTGC
The DNA here is from genome assembly GCF_040412425.1 of Macrobrachium rosenbergii. NCBI lineage: Eukaryota > Metazoa > Arthropoda > Malacostraca > Decapoda > Palaemonidae > Macrobrachium > Macrobrachium rosenbergii. Next base: position 22,619,426 of record NC_089741.1, on the reverse strand, counting down.
TGCAGGACATCTGTCCTTCCTAACTTATCTCCTGTTACTGCTACAACACTCCTATATTTCTCTAATATCTGTATTAACCTGTCCCTACAATGAGGAAAATCTGTATTATTTACTTCCCCTTCTAATTTAACTCTTGTGTCAGCTACAGAGACAAATGCTTTTTCACTTAGGGTTAGTAAAGGGTTAGTAATCACAATTCCCTTACAGAATTCTATGCCGGCATGCAATTCTAGTCTCTTGTCAGAATAATTATACACATAAGTCGTACAATTTCCACCATTAAGTCTTACTAGGGAATTGTCCATTTTCACAAAGTCTGGTAAGTCTTCATTAACTAATAACACATCTGTATCACCTAGGTTTTTATCTGTTACAATTCTAAGACAAACCTTTGTCAGACCTTGTGGATGCAGTATAACGCTATTGTTTAATTTGAGTTTTACAAGATTATCATCGGCAGTACTAACTAAGCAGATCTCTTCTGCATTCTGTGCATCGGCAGTGTAACAGACATCAGTATCATCTGAATTTTCATCTTGTGGTATCACAGAACCTATCTCTGTCATTTTTAGGTTGCCTAACAGCAACACCTCATTGAGATACTTCTCTTCCGTATCTTCTCTTATTATTAAGTGACTACAATCTATTAGCGTGTCAGGATCGTCAGGTTGGGAAAAAGAACTAAGTTCTTCGGAGGTATCTACTTGTCGTGCACTTGAGTTATCAGGTTCATACCTGCTATCTGAGAATTCCTCCTGAGTGGCTTCTAGGCTTTTTTAAAAGTAGTTTGTCTATCTTCTCCTATTTCTTCTATCATTGAATTTCTACACACTGTCCTACCCGGGTTAGCATTAAATTCTATTTCTATCTGTTGGATGTCTACTTCTTCAGATGAGGCTGTCTCAGGTAAAGTGATCAAGTTTATCTGAAACTGTTCCTCTTCTTCAAGAGAGCAAACATTTCCTCTATCAATTTCCTTGATAGTTATTCTTCCATTGCTACAATCTAGTGTAATTCCACATCTTTTCATAGCCTGGAAGGAAAATAGAGCTTGAGCTGGAAAATATTTCTCTTCCAACACCACAAACTCTTCCCTGTATTTCTTATTTAGAATTTCTATCTCTAAATTGACATTGCCTATAGCCCTTATTTGCTTTCCAGCGATCCCCTTTATGGTCCTATAGGATTCTCTCATTTGGGAAAGCTCACAACCTATATGTTTTGTTAAAGTGCCTTTATCTATGATACTTACAGTACTGCCTGTATCCAACAATATGGAACTCAGTACACCTTCTAAGTGTACTTGTATGATAGGCAACTCTTCCTGACACGTATTAAAATTCTTTACAGAAAACACTATTTCATTACTTTGAGTAATGTCTGTTGGGGACACATCCTTATTCACTGTCACTATTTTTTCTGTAAGGATGGACCTTTCTGCTGCACTCTCTGTGATTGTCACTGAGAATCCCCTTGATTTGGGTTACTGGGGAGGTATTTTGATTATTAGGCTGAGTACTTTGGTTATTTTGAGACCCTGAGAATTTCCCTGTTTGTTGTACCAACAGTTTTGGATCAAATGTCCTGTCTTATTGCAATTCGAACACCATTTGTTTCTTCTACAATTCTGTGTTGTATGGTTGTTATAACCACAATTTCCACAACTTTGTCTCTGCCTATTGAACTGTGGCCTATTATTCCCTGAATTTTGGCCTTGACTAGCTCCCCTCTGTCCAGGAGTCCTGTTATTTCCACTGTTATTTCCATTAGTTCCAGTGGTATTCCCATTGTTACCTCTATTTGGCGGCCTACCTTGATTGTTTCTATTTGATTGATTAAATCTCCTATTGTTGTTCCCACCATTTCTATCAAACGAATTTCTATTTCCTGATACCTAGACCTAGCTTGCCCTGATTGGTTTCTATTGGACTGATTGCTATTATTTCTTGGGTTTCCACTAGCTACGGTTCCCGTAAAATCTGCACTACTACTTGATGAATTCTGTTTTACTTTCCTTTCTATGTACATCAAAGTTTGTACAATTCCATCATTTGGCTTCCTATCACAGTACTTCTTTAAGGCTACTCTTTCTTCCTTACCCAAAGCATCGTAGATTGGTCCTAATGACATATATCTAAGTACCTTTGGATATACTAGCTAAATCTGTTTCATCATCATCAAATTCATCCTTCCTTCCAACAACAATTCCTACAGCTTTCATATCTGTCGTCACTCTATCTATAGCTTCTTCTACTCTAGTGGCTAAAACTAAGTGATTACCCTCATATTTCTGATGATGGAAAGTTCCTATGTTATACCATGGATCTTTCTGTGCTTCTGGTTGCCAAAATTGTAAGCACTGTTTCTTGAATTCGTTAAACAGAGTAATATTCCTAAAAAGTACTGAATGAAGAACTGTATGTGCATCACCATGTTCCATACTAACATACAAGAGTGCTTCATCTATTTTCTTTCTCTCATCTGTGATACCAGCAGCTGAAATTCTGCTTTCTGTGTCTGCTATCCATCGATTTACACCATATTCTTCTAATCTACTTTTATCTACATTACTTGGGTCTACCGTTCCACAAAATCTAGTGGCTTGGGTTATTACGGCGGCTTGCGCCATGTTGTTGGGATTTTCTAGGTACAATGGAAGTTATTGGGTTAGTGGTTACAACTGAAGGGTTAGGCGCACTCGGTAAACTAAGTGGGGACCTTGACTACGAGAACGTCTGGGTCTAGTATTACTAGGATCAATTGGTCTAGAAAGTCGTTCAGGTACAGGTCTTAGGTTATATGGAGTCTGGTCTTCGCTTCTTGTCTGTTGCAGTCGGGAGATAACTTCGTCCAAAGTGTTATTCATATTAATTCATAAAATATTCAATGATTCCAAGAATGAAAAAAAAAAAAAAAAATAAATTTGAGAATCAGGTACTTACTTCAATTGCATGTTTGCTGAGTTGACTGTATCCTCTATACAAAAAAATTCAAATTTTTCCTAACTCATTCCTTCATAGGACTCTCACAATCTGAAAAAGTCTGATATTAGTATTTATGTATACAATTGTTTGGGTTCCACTGCAAAATGCTGCGCCAAGTGTTTAACAAAAAATTTATTATGATAGAATTATTTAAACAGAATTGTCTCTATCACCAAGTGAACGAAAATTTCTATTTTTAAAAAAAAAAAATTACTAAATATGAAAAAAAAATTATTTCCTGCGTACAACAATGTGGAAATATTATTCAGAATATTATTCAAAAGAAAAATAATTTACTTAAATTATTTATGTAAAAAAAAAATTATTTGCGCACTGCAGGAAAAAAAATAATTATATAAAAATTTCACTCACAAAAAAAATTTTTTTAATTATTCACAGAAAAAAATTCTCTTGATAATTCCCCGATACTAGGAATGAATGTTTACTATTCAATTAGCTTCGTGTCGCCTTGCACTTGAAGATCGCGCTGATTGCACTTGAGCGCAATTTTGTTAGTTCCAGCATCCAGCGATAATTCGGCACAGCTCGGCCGACTTCCAGTCCGTACTTGCTGAATTTGGCGAAGAAAAAATTTGGAATCCCTTCCAAATTGTTGATTGAAGACGTTACTTCCTTTTCGAGAGGCGGTTATCAACGCGTTGACTTCTAAACTTTATCGCCGTTCCGAATTCTTCACTCTCTTCTTATTTATTTTTATTTCTTCGTTCTCATTCATTCGTCGCCGTCGTCGTCACTGCTCTGCTACCGCTACTTTTCGCTAAGTCTCCTTTTAGCGACCAAAAATTTTTGGAATTTCGTGTATTTAAGTCCGTAGACGATAGAAAAGTTCACTGAACTGACGTAGATATTAGCGACTTTCATACGTCCGCCAACACTGTTTGTTTTCGTCTTCTCCGCTTCTGCGATCGGCGTAGTATAGGGCGAGTTTGCTGATTTTCTTTCGTAAATTTCGTTTTCTTATAAAAATCACCGCTGTTCTATGCCGTGATTATTACTATTGTTCTTATTATGGTCATATATAATTATTAAACTGAATTTCTGGTTGATCTTATGCGAATGTTCGGAAGTTTCAAACTAGGCAGAGATTTACCGCTGTCAATTTTTTTTCATTCCGATCGACGCAAAGATTCACTGCTTCTTGGAATATTTCGTTCTGCTTCGTTTCCCTTCTGCTACAGTGTTGATGTTGTATTGGTGTTTCTAGTGCTGAAGACCGTCTTGAGATTATTTGCGCTGTTAAATTGAGAGTTAGTTTTAGCGCCGTCACTGCTCACTCTCTGTAAATTTCTCTAGGGCCGTGAACTTTAATGTTTTTCAAATGTGCGCTGGGCGAAATCCTCCGAAACTGCCACCATTTTTTTTGTTATGCGGTGCAGTTTTTTTTTGTATTGCGTTGCACCACATATGAATGACTCTGTTTCTGTCTGTTGACTTTCACTTGATAGTAACGTAGGGGACTCGGTAAGTTAGGTTGAAATTGTCTATTAATACTTTTTTTTCTTTTCAGGAGGGGGTAAGAATTCACCGGGCACGGTTTTTCATAAGTTTTATTTAACACTAAACTATTTCACACGGCCAGCCACACTGGACTTAGAAATTTCTTGATGTTAAGAGAGGAGCGAGAGTGACACAATCCTACCCAATTTGGTTTTCAAGTAACTCTGGCTAAAAATTGATCAGAATGAACTCTGGACCTATGTTGAATAAAACTCCGCCTCCTTGAGGACGTCTACTTTACTCTTAATGGTTCAATCTTAACTCCCACTTTTGGCAAGGACAAATCAGGTCAATTTTGCTGACCTTTTCACTTCTTAGTCTATCTCTAACTCCTCCTTCCTTTCCCACATCTTGGAGGTTTGTTATGGTTAGTCTTCAATTTACTTGGTCTCATGGCTCATCATTTTAAACTATCAACATCTCTCTCTCTCTCTCTCTCTCTCTCTCTCTCTTTCATAATCCCGATCAGTGAATCTCATACTTATTCACTGCATAACATCACTCGGTCACCTACCTGCATTGACTACAATGCAAGTAGATAACCAACTCAACACTATACAAAACCACAATGTCAAAAATTTTCTAACCAACCAATGCAAGAAATATTATAACTTCAATTTTCAAATAATAATATAATGCATGAATTTGAATAAAATAGTCAAACTAAGAAAAATCAATAGTGGCATTTCAATTACTTCAATGTCAATAATTTCTATTAACAAGCAATAAATGCAAGAAATATTATAATGCATCATAGTGCTAACACAAACAATATAAGCATGAATTATATATTAAATACTCAAACTAAATGCAAAAAAATTATGGCAAAGTAAATATATCAAATGCCTATTACTCTCTGGTTATCAATCATAAATTGTAAAAAAAAAAAAAATCAATCATCAAATGTTCAAGTGCAAGTCAATGGTAAACGCTATCACTCTCTAGGAAGGATTCTGTCCATCATGTCTTTGATTATGGTAAGCTTATTCAATATCAATTTCCTGACAATTATAAAAGAAATAAAAGCAAACAGTACCAAAAGAATGACATTTATGAATGACATGATAGGAGAAAATCTCGGTCTTATATGTATGAAAGAAAGTATGAACCTCTTCTAGCTTTGTGAATGTCTCCAATTCCAGTTCTGAAAGTTGAAATTCGTTAATAACTGCAAACTGATGTACACTTTTACTGAAATTCAAACTGTATGTCGTGAAGACTGTAGGTTTGTAATACAAATTATGTAAAATAACCAATTCACAAGCAGATGAAAATGAGTGTACGTTAATGAAAACTACTTCTGTTTTGTTTGACTTACAGTCAATCTTAGCATTCAATCTGTTTGCTGAGAACACAAAAATTTCATCATCAATGATTTGAGCCTTGAAAGTTTCTGTAAACGGTATATATTTACAATGGTTCTTACCATTCTTGTTGTTTACAAGATCATCTAGGCAATGAAGAGCATTCAAGGGTTCATAGAAATTCACAATGTTACAAACATATACACCATCATTAAGCATGACACATTCCCTGAATTTATGTTCGGGAATTTCAGTCACTAGGAAAGAATCATGCTGCAAGGCAAAGTGTCGAACTGTTCCTTCTAGTACAATGGACTTATTATCTACTACCATTGGGAATGGATAGACTGACATCAATGAGTTGACGTCTGGATTGTTGAAAGGGATCACTAGTATGATTTGATTGGCTACCACTTTCACTGTTATCAGGCCATAATAGTCCACTATATTTTCTACTAGTGGCTTCAAGTGATTGTTCACAACACATTTCTGAATAATGGCTTCAATTTCACTAGGGGTTATCAGAAAAGGCGACAGCAGGTTTTACCTGCCATCATGATTGCATTGAGTAATTCCTTGTATTCCAGAAGGAAATTACTTGTTTCTATGAGCAGTTGCTCCATCATTTCTGTTTGATGGATTCTAGCAATTTCTGATGAAACATTATGGAGGGCACTATTCACAAATTCTTTCAGCACTGTGATCATTTTCTGATTTTGATTGACATTTCCTATTACTTTATTATAGACAGTGCCCTGCTCAGAAGCCCAATTTTCAAGTTGTGCCACTCTTTCCTTTAGCCTTTCAACATTACCATCGGTCGCCACTCCAAAGAGATTGTGTAAAGCGACGCCTATAAAGGGTATGAGTGATCGCTTTACTACTTTCCTTGGCATAACACTATCGATGTCCCTCTGCAACTTGGAGAGCATGTCGTACAAATTTCTATCTTGGACACTTTGTAATCCTGCCTGTATCTGATTGCTCAGCTGGACTAACTGCTCTCTCTGATCGATAATGGAGTCCGTCTGGATCTTAACAATGGCTAGGTCCTGTATCATCTTAACCTTGCCATGCTCCTTGATGATGGCTCCCTTCCTTAGTTGTACGAGTGAGTTCACAATTTGACTCACTGCCAACCACCATACAATCCATTTGCTGAAATAATGTTATTAAGCAGTAAAAATCTTATCAACTACATTTGTTTACCATTGCACTTGCCATTACCTTCTTCTCAAATTATACCTTGGGGTCATTGAAGATTCTATTTTATTATCTATCTTATCTTTATTGGACAAATCTTTTAACTGGGTAGACGACCAAGGTTCTGAATGAACTACTTTAATGTGGTTCCAATGTACAATGGATTCTTTCAAGGTAATTTCATGCATTAACTTGAATTTATTCAACTTCAAAACTTCTAAAACTCTATATGGACCTCGAAATTTTGGTGATACTTTAATATTAGGTCCTTCAAGAACATGATTGAGTACATAAACTTGTTGTCCTACCTTTAACGAGGGTATGGTGGATCTGTTATTGTAATACTTACTAGATTTTTTATGTAACTCCTTTAATCTAGCCCTGGTGACTTTAACGGTCTCGTACGTACGTCTTGTCTTCCAAGCAATATAGTCCTCGTAGTTGTACGTACGTCTGGGTGGTGCGGCATCATCCAAAAGTGAATTTGGCATTCTCTTTTGGTAGCCATACAATAGGAAATGAGGAGTTTCTCCTATTGATTCATTTACTGTGTTGTTTAGAGTAAATTGTATGTCTTCGAGAGTCAAGTCCCAGTCTTCAGTGCTAGGGGTTACCAATGTTTTCAGAACATCCTTTATCTTGCGATTTGTTCTTTCTACTGCTCCATTTGAGCTTGGCTTATATGCTGTTATTTGACATTTCTGTATTTCATAAAAGTCACACAAATTTCGTTAGAATGTCACTAGTAAATTCAGCAGCATTGTCTGAGAGCAAAACTTGAGGACATGAATGTCTGGTTATAATTCTAGACTTAAAGGCTTCTGCCACCGTTGATGCTTCTCTGTTTCTAGTTGGAACAATTTCTACGTATCTGGTCAAATAGTCAATGAAAACTAAAATCTGTTTATTTCCTCTGATGGTGTTCGGGAATGGACCTAAGAAATCCATTGTGACTACTTGAAAAGGATTTAATTCTGAAGGATACATTTCCAGAGGAGCCTTGACGTTGACATTCCCCCTTATGTATATTACATAGGGTACAATTCTGAACAAATCGAGTAGCATCTTCACTACATCGAGGCCAAAAATAGTTTCTAGTGATTGTTCTACATGTTTTCTTAATTCCAGGATGTCCTGATAACTTGTATGAATGGGTTAGTTCTAAAACGTCTTGTATTAGTGTATTAGGAATGTACAAACGTGAACAAGCATTTGGTTCGTCTGAAGTCTTGTACAATAACCCATCTATCAATTGAAACTCTGAATTTTTCTCACCTTGCAAGAGGTTACCAATTACTTCCCTTATTCTAGAATCCTTTTTTTGTTGTTCCTGACGAACTTTGTCTAAATCTAAGTCTGTGATTTGACAACTGAAGGCAAAATTATGAGTGGTAATTTGTTTCTCGTTCTCTTCTTGTGATCTAGATAAGGCGTCAGCTAATGTGTTATATCTACCAGGTATGTATCTAAATTCTGGGGCAAATTCTAATACGCTAACGAACCATCTATTGAACTTCATATTATTGGTAAAAGCCCTTTTCTTGAAAAGATCACAAATGGGTGGGTTTATGATCTGTAAGAACATTAATTTTATGTCCTAGCAAAATGTGTCTAAATTTCTGTAATCCCCAGACTAATGCCAAACATTCCCTTTCTGTTGTACTGTAATTTCTTTCAGCTGCATTCAAAACTCTACTGGCATAGTATACAGTCCTCATCCTTGTTTTATCTTTTTGCATCAAGACGGCACCTAGTCCTGTACTTGAAGCATCACAGGCTAAGTAGAATTCCTTCTCGAAGTCTGGATAAACTAGGATAGGATCTGTTATCAACATATCCTTTAGTGTTTTGAACGCTGCTTCCTGTTCATCTTTCCACTCATAGCTAGCATCTTTCCTAGTTAACTCAGTTAATGGTTTTGCTATGGTAGCAAATCCCTTTATGAAAGGTCGATAATACCCTACCATACCTAGGAATCTTCTTAGTGCCTTCAAATTTCTTGGGGCTGGATAGTCTACAATAGCCTTAATCTTTCCTTCTTGCATTTTCAAACCATGTTCACTGATAACATGTCCTAGATATTCTAGAGATTTCTTCAGAAACTGACATTTCTTAATTTTTACCTTTAAACCGGCCTTTCTGAGCCTATCTAATACTAATTCTATTGTCTTGAAATGACTCTCTACATCCTTACTAGCAATTATTACATCATCAAGATAAACCGATACGTCTTCAACATCTCCCAAGATTTGCAGCATTAAACGTACAAACGTTAAAGGAGCTGAAGTAAGACCAAACGGCATTACCTCAAATTGCAAATGTTCTTTGTGAGTACTGAATGCCGTGAGATGCTTGGATTCTTCATCGAGAGGAACTTGCCAATATCCACTCAGTAAATCGAGGCTAGAAAAAACCTTGGCACCTCCTAATTGAGCTAACATGTCATTAATGACTGGCATTGGCATTCGATCAGGGATGGTGTGGGAATTCAATTTACGGTAATCAATTACCATCCTCCATGTACCGTCTTTCTTTGGAACTAGCAGTAAAGGTGAATTATAGGTAAGGTGACTTAGAAGGTATTACAACTCCATCTTCCTTCATCTCTTCAACCATCTCGTCTACAATGGGTCTTTGACTTATTGGAAGTTTGTAGTTAGGTATATAAAAGGTCTAGCACCATCTTCTATGACTATTTTGTGCTGCAGGACATCTGTCCTTCCTAACTTATCTCCTGTTACTGCTACAACACTCCTATATTTCTCTAATATCTGTATTAACCTGTCCCTACAATGAGGAAAATCTGTATTATTTACTTCCCTTCTAATTTAACTCTTGTGTCAGCTACAGAGACAAATGCTTTTTCACTTAGGGTTAGTAAAGGGTTAGTAATCACAATTCCCTTACAGAATTCTATGCCGGCATGCAATTCTAGTCTCTTGTCAGAATAATTATACACATAAGTCGTACAATTTCCACCATTAAGTCTTACTAGGGAATTGTCCATTTTCACAAAGTCTGGTAAGTCTTCATTAACTAATAACACATCTGTATCACCTAGGTTTTTATCTGTTACAATTCTAAGACAAACCTTTGTCAGACCTTGTGGATGCAGTATAACGCTATTGTTTAATTTGAGTTTTACAAGATTATCATCGGCAGTACTAACTAAGCAGATCTCTTCTGCATTCTGTGCATCGGCAGTGTAACAGACATCAGTATCATCTGAATTTTCATCTTGTGGTATCACAGAACCTATCTCTGTCATTTTTAGGTTGCCTAACAGCAACACCTCATTGAGATACTTCTCTTCCGTATCTTCTCTTATTATTAAGTGACTACAATCTATTAGCGTGTCAGGATCGTCAGGTTGGGAAAAAGAACTAAGTTCTTCGGAGGTATCTACTTGTCGTGCACTTGAGTTATCAGGTTCATACCTGCTATCTGAGAATTCCTCCTGAGTGGCTTCTAGGCTTTTAAAAGTAGTTTGTCTATCTTCTCCTATTTCTTCTATCATTGAATTTCTACACACTGTCCTACCCGGGTTAGCATTAAATTCTATTTCTATCTGTTGGATGTCTACTTCTTCAGATGAGGCTGTCTCAGGTAAAGTGATCAAGTTTATCTGAAACTGTTCCTCTTCTTCAAGAGAGCAAACATTTCCTCTATCAATTTCCTTGATAGTTATTCTTCCATTGCTACAATCTAGTGTAATTCCACATCTTTTCATAGCCTGGAAGGAAAATAGAGCTTGAGCTGGAAAATATTTCTCTTCCAACACCACAAACTCTTCCCTGTATTTCTTATTTAGAATTTCTATCTCTAAATTGACATTGCCTATAGCCCTTATTTGCTTTCCAGCGATCCCCTTTATGGTCCTATAGGATTCTCTCATTTGGGAAAGCTCACAACCTATATGTTTTGTTAAAGTGCCTTTATCTATGATACTTACAGTACTGCCTGTATCCAACAATATGGAACTCAGTACACCTTCTAAGTGTACTTGTATGATAGGCAACTCTTCCTGACACGTATTAAAATTCTTTACAGAAAACACTATTTCATTACTTCGAGTAATGTCTGTTGGGGACACATCCTTATTCACTGTCACTATTTCTTTCTGTAAGGATGGACCTTTCTGCTGCACTCTCTGTGATTGTCACTGAGAATCCCCTTGATTTGGGTTACTGGGGGAGGTATTTTGATTATTAGGCTGAGTACTTTGGTTATTTTGAGACCCTGAGAATTTCCCTGTTTGTTGTACCAACAGTTTTGGATCAAATGTCCTGTCTTATTGCAATTTGAACACCATTTGTTTCTTCTACAATTCTGTGTTGTATGGTTGTTATAACCACAATTTCCACAACTTTGTCTCTGCCTATTGAACTGTGGCCTATTATTCCCTGAATTTTGGCCTTGACTAGCTCCCCTCTGTCCAGGAGTCCTGTTATTTCCACTGTTATTTCCATTAGTTCCAGTGGTATTCCCATTGTTACCTCTATTTGGCGGCCTACCTTGATTGTTTCTATTTGATTGATTAAATCTCCTATTGTTGTTCCCACCATTTCTATCAAACGAATTTCTATTTCCTGATACCTAGACCTAGCTTGCCCTGATTGGTTTCTATTGGACTGATTGCTATTATTTCTTGGGTTTCCACTAGCTACGGTTCCCGTAAAATCTGCACTACTACTTGATGAATTCTGTTTTACTTTCCTTTCTATGTACATCAAAGTTTGTACAATTCCATCATTTGGCTTCCTATCACAGTACTTCTTTAAGGCTACTCTTTCTTCCTTACCCAAAGCATCGTAGATTGGTCCTAATGACATATATCTAAGTACCTTGGATATACTAGCTAAATCTGTTTCATCATCATCAAATTCATCCTTCCTTCCAACAACAATTCCTACAGCTTTCATATCTGTCGTCACTCTATCTATAGCTTCTTCTACTCTAGTGGCTAAAACTAAGTGATTACCCTCATATTTCTGATGATGGAAAGTTCCTATGTTATACCATGGATCTTTCTGTGCTTCTGGTTGCCAAAATTGTAAGCACTGTTTCTTGAATTCGTTAAACAGAGTAATATTCCTAAAAAGTACTGAATGAAGAACTGTATGTGCATCACCATGTTCCATACTAACATACAAGAGTGCTTCATCTATTTTCTTTCTCTCATCTGTGATACCAGCAGCTGAAATTCTGCTTTCTGTGTCTGCTATCCATCGATTTACACCATATTCTTCTAATCTACTTTTATCTACATTACTTGGGTCTACCGTTCCACAAAATCTAGTGGCTTGGGTTATTACGGCGGCTTGCGCCATGTTGTTATTTCTAGGTACAATGGAAGTTATTGGGTTAGTGGTTACAACTGAAGGGTTAGGCGCACTCGGTAAACTAAGTGGGGACCTTGACTACGAGAACGTCTGGGTCTAGTATTACTAGGATCAATTGGTCTAGAAAGTCGTTCAGGTACAGGTCTTAGGTTATATGGAGTCTGGTCTTCGCTTCTTGTCTGTTGCAGTCGGGAGATAACTTCGTCCAAAGTGTTATTCATATTAATTCATAAAATATTCAATGATTCCAAGAATGAAAAAAAAAAAAAAAATAAATTTGAGAATCAGGTACTTACTTCAATTGCATGTTTGCTGAGTTGACTGTATCCTCTATACAAAAAAATTCAAATTTTTCCTAACTCATTCCTTCATAGGACTCTCTCACAATCTGAAAAAGTCTGATATTAGTATTTATGTATACAATTGTTTGGGTTCCACTGCAAAATGCTGCGCCAAGTGTTTAACAAAAAATTTATTATGATAGAATTATTTAAACAGAATTGTCTCTATCACCAAGTGAACGAAAATTTCTATTTTTTAAAAAAAAAAATTACTAAATATGAAAAAAAAATTATTTCCTTCGTACAACAATAAGGAAATATTATTCAGAATATTATTCAAAAGAAAAATAATTTACTTAAATCATTTATGTTTAAAAAAAATTATTTGCGCACTGCAGGGAAAAATAATTATATAAAATTTCACGCACACAAAAAAAAATTTAATTATTCACAGAAAAAAAATTCTCTTGATAATTCCCCGATACTAGGAATGAATGTTTACTATTCAATTAGCTTCGTGTCGCCTTGCACTTGAAGATCGCGCTGATTGCACTTGAGCGCAATTTGTCGTTAGCATCCAGCGATAATTCGGCACAGCTCGGCCGACTTCCAGTCCGTACTTGCTGAATTTGGCGAAGAAAAATTTTGGAATCCCTTCCAAATTGTTGATTGAAGACGTTACTTCCTTTTCGAGAGGCGGTTATCAACGCGTTGACTTCTAAACTTTATCGCCGTTCCGAATTCTTCACTTCTTTCTTTCGTCGCCGTCTTCCGCTCTCATTCGTCGCCGTCGTCGTCACTGCTCTGCTACCGCTACTTTTCGCTAAGTCTCCCTTTTAGCGACCAAAAATTTTTGGAATTTCGTGTATTTAAGTCCGTACACGATAGAAAAGTTCACTGAACTGACGTAGATATTAGCGACTTTCATACGTCCGCCAACACAGTTTGTTTTCGTCTTCTCCGCTTCTGCGATCGGCGTAGTATAGGGCGAGTTGCTGATTCTTTCTTTCGTAAATTTCGTTTTTTTATAAAAATCACCGCTGTTCTATGCCGTGATTATTACTATTGTTCTTATTATGGTCATATATAATTATTAAACTGAATTTCTGGTTGATCTTATGCGAATGTTCGGAAGTTTCAAACTAGGCAGAGATTTACCGCTGTCAATTTTTCATTCCGATCGACGCAAAAAGATTCACTGCTTCTTGGAATATTTCGTTCTGCTTCGTTTCCCTTCTGCTACAGTGTTGATGTTGTATTGGTGTTTCTAGTGCTGAAGACCGTCTTGAGATTATTTGCGCTGTTAAATTGAGAGTTAGTTTTAGCGCCGTCACTGCTCACTCTCTGTAAATTTCTCTAGGGCCGTGAACTTTAATGTTTTTCAAATGTGCGCTGGGCGAAATCCTCCGAAACTGCCACCAATTTATTTGTTATGCGGTGCAGTTTTTTTATTTGTATTGCGTTGCACCACATATGAATGACTCTGTTTCTGTCTGTTGACTTTCACTTGATAGTAACGCAGGGGACTCGGTAAGTTAGGTTGAAATTGTCTATTAATATTTTCTACTTTTTCAGGAGGGGGTAAGTATTCACCGGGCACGGTTTTTCATAAGTTTTATTCTAACACTAAACTATTTCACACGGCCAGCCACACTGGACTTAGAAATTTCTTGATGTTAAGAGAGAGAGCGAGTGACACAATCCTACCCAATTTGGTTTTCAAGTAACTCTGGCTAAAAATTGATCAGAATGAACTCTGGACCTATGTTGAATAAAACTCCGCCTCCTTGAGGACGTCTACTTTACTCTTAATGGTTCAATCTTAACTCCCACTTTTGGCAAGGACAAATCAGGTCAATTTTGCTGACCTTTTCACTTTTAGTCTATCCTCTAACTCCTCCTTCCTTTCCCACATCTTGGAGGTTTGTTATGGTTAGTCTTCAATTTACTTGGTCCTCATGGCTCATCATTTTAAACTATCAACATCTCTCTCTCTCTCTCTCTCTCTCTCTCTCTCTCTCTCTCTCTCTTTCATAATCCCGATCAGTGAATCTCATACTTATTCACTGCATAACATCACTCGGTCACCTACCTGCATTGACTACAATGCAAGTAGATAACCAACTCAACAATATACAAAACCATTACAAAAATTAATTCTATAGCCAACCAATGAAGGTAAACTAGCAATAATAATATAGTCAATTTGAATTCAAGTAGTCATGTAAGCAGGTGTATTTAAATTATATGAATGCCTATAATATACATTCAAAGAAAACTTGACTATAGTCAATTATTTCAATGTCAATAATTTCTATTAACAACAATAAATGCAAGAAATATTATAATGCATATAGTGCTAAACAAACAATATATGAATTTAATATCAAATACTCAAACTAAATGCAGAAAATTATGGCAAAGTAAATATATCAAATGCCTATTACTCTCTGGTTATCAATCATAAATTGTAAAAAAATCAATCATCAAATGTTCAAGTGTCAATGCAAGTCAATGGTAAACGCTATCACTCTCTAGGAAGGATTCTGTCCATCATGTCTTTGATTATGGTAAGCTTATTCAATATTAATTTCCTGACAATTATAAAAGAAATGAAAGCAAACAGTACCAAAAGAATGACATTTATGAATGACATGATAGGAGAAATCTCGGTCTTATATGTATGAAAGAAAGTATGAACCTCTTCTAGCTTTGTGAATGTCTCCAATTCCAGTTCTGAAAGTTGAAATTCGTTAATAACTGCAAACTGATGTACACTTTTACTGAAATTCAAACTGTATGTCGTGAAGACTGTAGGTTTGTAATACAAATTATGTAAAATAACCAATTCACAAGCAGATGAAAATGAGTGTACGTTAATGAAAACTACTTCTGTTTTGTTTGACTTACAGTCAATCTTAGCATTCAATCTGTTTGCTGAGAACACAAAAATTTCATCATCAATGATTTGAGCCTTGAAAGTTTCTGTAAACGGTATATATTTACAATGGTTCTTACCATTCTTGTTGTTTACAAGATCATCTAGGCAATGAAGAGCATTCAAGGGTTCATAGAAATTCACAATGTTACAAACATATACACCATCATTAAGCATGACACATTCCCTGAATTTATGTTCGGGAATTTCGGTCACTAGGAAAGAATCATGCTGCAAGGCAAAGTGTCGAACTGTTCCTTCTAGTACAATGGACTTATTATCTACTACCATTGGGAATGGATAGACTGACATCAATGAGTTGACGTCTGGATTGTTGAAAGGGATCACTAGTATGATTTGATTGGCTACCACTTTCACTGTTATCAGGCCATAATAGTCCACTATATTTTCTACTAGTGGCTTCAAGTGATTGTTCACAACACATTTCTGAATAATGGCTTCAATTTCACTAGGGGTTATCAGAAAAGGCGACAGCAGGTTTTTACCTGCCATCATGATTGCATTGAGTAATTCCTTGTATTCCAGAAGGAAATTACTTGTTTCTATGAGCAGTTGCTCCATCATTTCTGTTTGATGGATTCTAGCAATTTCTGATGAAACATTATGGAGGGCACTATTCACAAATTCTTTCAGCACTGTGATCATTTTCTGATTTTGATTGACATTTCCTATTACTTTATTATAGACAGTGCCCTGCTCAGAAGCCCAATTTTCAAGTTGTGCCACTCTTTCCTTTAGCCTTTCAACATTACCATCGGTCGCCACTCCAAAGAGATTGTGTAAAGCGACGCCTATAAAGGGTATGAGTGATCGCTTTACTACTTTCCTTGGCATAACACTATCGATGTCCCTCTGCAACTTGGAGAGCATGTCGTACAAATTTCTATCTTGGACACTTTGTAATCCTGCCTGTATCTGATTGCTCAGCTGGACTAACTGCTCTCTCTGATCGATAATGGAGTCCGTCTGGATCTTAACAATGGCTAGGTCCTGTATCATCTTAACCTTGCCATGCTCCTTGATGATGGCTCCCTTCCTTAGTTGTACGAGTGAGTTCACAATTTGACTCACTGCCAACCACCATACAATCCATTTGCTGAAATAATGTTATTAAGCAGTAAAAATCTTATCAACTACATTTGTTTACCATTGCACTTGCCATTACCTTCTTCTCAAATTATACCTTGGGGTCATTGAAGATTCTATTTTATTATCTATCTTATCTTTATTGGACAAATCTTTTAACTGGGTAGACGACCAAGGTTCTGAATGAACTACTTTAATGTGGTTCCAATGTACAATGGATTCTTTCAAGGTAATTTCATGCATTAACTTGAATTTATTCAACTTCAAAACTTCTAAAACTCTATATGGACCTCGAAATTTTGGTGATACTTTAATATTAGGTCCTTCAAGAACATGATTGAGTACATAAACTTGTTGTCCTACCTTTAACGAGGGTATGGTGGATCTGTTATTGTAATACTTACTAGATTTTTTTATGTAACTCCTTTAATCTAGCCCTGGTGACTTTAACGGTCTCGTACGTACGTCTTGTCTTCCAAGCAATATAGTCCTCGTAGTTGTACGTACGTCTGGGTGGTGTGGCATCATCCAAAAGTGAATTTGGCATTCTCTTTTGGTAGCCATACAATAGGAAATGAGGAGTTTCTCCTATTGATTCATTTACTGTGTTGTTTAGAGTAAATTGTATGTCTTCGAGAGTCAAGTCCCAGTCTTCAGTGTTTGGGGTTACCAATGTTTTCAGAACATCCTTTATCTTGCGATTTGTTCTTTCTACTGCTCCATTTGAGCTTGGCTTATATGCTGTTATTTGACATTTCTGTATTTCATAAAAGTCACACAGTTTCGTTAGAATGTCACTAGTAAATTCAGCAGCATTGTCTGAGAGCAAAACTTGAGGACATGAATGTCTGGTTATAATTCTAGACTTAAAGGCTTCTGCCTGCCACCGTTGATGCTTCTCTGTTTCTAGTTGGAACAATTTCTACGTATCTGGTCAAATAGTCAATGAAAACTAAAATCTGTTTATTTCCTCTGATGGTGTTCGGGAATGGACCTAAGAAATCCATTGTGACTACTTGAAAAGGATTTAATTCTGAAGGATACATTTCCAGAGGAGCCTTGACGTTGACATTCCCCTTATGTATATTACATAGGGTACAATTCTGAACAAATCGAGTAGCATCTTCACTACATCGAGGCCAAAAATAGTTTCTAGTGATTGTTCTACATGTTTTCTTAATTCCAGGATGTCCTGATAACTTGTATGAATGGGTTAGTTCTAAAACGTCTTGTATTAGTGTATTAGGAATGTACAAACGTGAACAAGCATTTGGTTCGTCTGAAGTCTTGTACAATAACCCATCTATCAATTGAAACTCTGAATTTTTCTCACCTTGCAAGAGGTTACCAATTACTTCCCTTATTCTAGAATCCTTTTGTTGTTCCTGACGAACTTTGTCTAAATCTAAGTCTGTGATTTGACAACTGAAGGCGAAATTATGAGTGGTAATTTGTTTCTCGTTCTCTTCTTGTGATCTAGATAAGGCGTCAGCTAATGTGTTATATCTACCAGGTATGTATCTAAATTCTGGGGCAAATTCTAATACGCTAACGAACCATCTATTGAACTTCATATTGTTGGTAAAAGCCCTTTTCTTGAAAAGATCACAAATGGGTTTATGATCTGTAAGAACATTAATTTTATGTCCTAGCAAAATGTGTCTAAATTTCTGTAATCCCCAGACTAATGCCAAACATTCCCTTTCTGTTGTACTGTAATTTCTTTCAGCTGCATTCAAAACTCTACTGGCATAGTATACAGTCCTCATCCTTGTTTTATCCTTTTGCATCAAGACGGCACCTAGTCCTGTACTTGAAGCATCACAGGCTAAGTAGAATTCCTTCTCGAAGTCTGGATAAACTAGGATAGGATCTGTTATCAACATATCCTTTAGTGTTTTGAACGCTGCTTCCTGTTCATCTTTCCACTCATAGCTAGCATCTTTCCTAGTTAACTCAGTTAATGGTTTTGCTATGGTAGCAAATCCCTTTATGAAAGGTCGATAATATCCTACCATACCTAGGAATCTTCTTAGTGCCTTCAAATTTCTTGGGGCTGGATAGTCTACAATAGCCTTAATCTTTCCTTCTTGCATTTTCAAACCATGTTCACTGATAACATGTCCTAGATATTCTAGAGATTTCTTCAGAAACTGACATTTCTTAATTTTTACCTTTAAACCGGCCTTTCTGAGCCTATCTAATACTAATTCTATTGTCTTGAAATGACTCTCTACATCCTTACTAGCAATTATTACATCATCAAGATAAACCGATACGTCTTCAACATCTCCCAAGATTTGCAGCATTAAACGTACAAACGTTAAAGGAGCTGAAGTTAAAAGTAAGACCAAACGGCATTACCTCAAATTGCAAATGTTCTTTATGAGTACTGAATGCCGTGAGATGCTTGGATTCTTCATCGAGAGGAACTTGCCAATATCCACTCAGTAAATCGAGGCTAGAAAAACCTTGGCACCTCCTAATTGAGCTAACATGTCATTAATGACTGGCATTGGCATTCGATCAGGGATGGTGTGGGAATTCAATTTCCGGTAATCAATTACCATCCTCCATGTACCGTCTTTCTTTGGAACTAGCAGTAAAGGTGAATTATAAGGTGACTTAGAAGGTATTACAACTCCATCTTCCTTCATCTCTTCAACCATCTCGTCTACAATGGGTCTTTGACTTATTGGAAGTTTGTAGTTAGGTATATAAAAAGGTCTAGCACCATCTTCTATGACTATTTTGTGCTGCAGGACATCTGTCCTTCCTAACTTATCTCCTGTTACTGCTACAACACTCCTATATTTCTCTAATATCTGTATTAACCTGTCCCTACAATGAGGAAAATCTGTATTATTTACTTCCCTTCTAATTTTAACTCTTGTGTCAGCTACAGAGACAAATGCTTTTTCACTTAGGGTTAGTAAAGGGTTAGTAATCACAATTCCCTTACAGAATTCTATGCCGGCATGCAATTCTAGTCTCTTGTCAGAATAATTATACACATAAGTCGTACAATTTCCACCATTAAGTCTTACTAGGAATTGTCCATTTTCACAAAGTCTGGTAAGTCTTCATTAACTAATAACACATCTGTATCACCTAGGTTTTTATCTGTTACAATTCTAAGACAAACCTTTGTCAGACCTTGTGGATGCAGTATAACGCTATTGTTTAATTTGAGTTTTACAAGATTATCATCGGCAGTACTAACTAAGCAGATCTCTTCTGCATTCTGTGCATCGGCAGTGTAACAGACATCAGTATCATCTGAACTTTCATCTTGTGGTATCACAGAACCTATCTCTGTCATTTTTAGGTTGCCTAACAGCAACACCTCATTGAGATACTTCTCTTCCGTATCTTCTCTTATTATTAAGTGACTACAATCTATTAGCGTGTCAGGATCGTCAGGTTGGGAAAAAGAACTAAGTTCTTCGGAGGTATCTACTTGTCGTGCACTTGAGTTATCAGGTTCATACCTGCTATCTGAGAATTCCTCCTGAGTGGCTTCTAGGCTTTTAAAAGTAGTTTGTCTATCTTCTCCTATTTCTTCTATCATTGAATTTCTACACACTGTCCTACCCGGGTTAGCATTAAATTCTATTTCTATCTGTTGGATGTCTACTTCTTCAGATGAGGCTGTCTCAGGTAAAGTGATCAAGTTTATCTGAAACTGTTCCTCTTCTTCAAGAGAGCAAACATTTCCTCTATCAATTTCCTTGATAGTTATTCTTCCATTGCTACAATCTAGTGCAATTCCACATCTTTTCATAGCCTGGAAGGAAAATAGAGCTTGAGCTGGAAAATATTTCTCTTCCAACACCACAAACTCTTCCCTGTATTTCTTATTTAGAATTTCTATCTCTAAATTGACATTGCCTATAGCCCTTATTTGCTTTCCAGCGATCCCCTTTATGGTCCTATAGGATTCTCTCATTTGGGAAAGCTCACAACCTATATGTTTTGTTAAAGTGCCTTTATCTATGATACTTACAGTACTGCCTGTATCCAACAATATGGAACTCAGTACACCTTCTAAGTGTACTTGTATGATAGGCAACTCTTCCTGACACGTATTAAAATTCTTTACAGAAAACACTATTTCATTACTTCGAGTAATGTCTGTTGGGGACACATCCTTATTCACTGTCACTATTTCTTTCTGTAAGGATGGACCTTTCTGCTGCACTCTCTGTGATTGTCACTGAGAATCCCCTTGATTTGGGTTACTGGGGAGGTATTCTGATTATTAGGCTGAGTACTTTGGTTATTTTGAGACCCTGAGAATTTCCCTGTTTGTTGTACCAACAGTTTTGGATTAAATGTCCTGTCTTATTGCAATTCGAACACCATTTGTTTCTTCTACAATTCTGGGTTGTATGGTTGTTATAACCACAATTTCCACAACTTTGTCTCTGCCTATTGAACTGTGGCCTATTATTCCCTGAATTTTGGCCTTGACTAGCTCCCCTCTGTCCAGGAGTCCTGTTATTTCCACTGTTATTTCCATTAGTTCCAGTGGTATTCCCATTGTTACCTCTATTTGGCGGCCTACCTTGATTGTTTCTATTTGATTGATTAAATCTCCTATTGTTGTTCCCACCATTTCTATCAAACGAATTTCTATTTCCTGATACCTAGACCTAGCTTGCCCTGATTGGTTTCTATTGGACTGATTGCTATTATTTCTTGGGTTTCCACTAGCTACGGTTCCTGTAAAATCTGCACTACTACTTGATGAATTCTGTTTTACTTTCCTTTCTATGTACATCAAAGTTTGTACAATTCCATCATTTGGCTTCCTATCACAGTACTTCTTTAAGGCTACTCTTTCTTCCTTACCCAAAGCATCGTAGATTGGTCCTAATGACATATATCTAAGTACCTTGGATATACTAGCTAAATCTGTTTCATCATCATCAAATTCATCCTTCCTTCCAACAACAATTCCTACAGCTTTCATATCTGTCGTCACTCTATCTATAGCTTCTTCTACTCTAGTGGCTAAAACTAAGTGATTACCCTCATATTTCTGATGATGGAAAGTTCCTATGTTATACCATGGATCTTTCTGTGCTTCTGGTTGCCAAAACTGTAAGCACTGTTTCTTGAATTCGTTAAACAGAGTAATATTCCTAAAAAGTACTGAATGAAGAACTGTATGTGCATCACCATGTTCCATACTAACATACAAGAGTGCTTCATCTATTTTCTTTCTCTCATCTGTGATACCAGCAGCTGAAATTCTGCTTTCTGTGTCTGCTATCCATCGATTTACACCATATTCTTCTAATCTACTTTTATCTACATTACTTGGGTCTACCGTTCCACAAAATCTAGTGGCTTGGTTGATTACGGCGGCTTGCGCCATGTTGTTATTTCTAGGTACAATGGAAGTTATTGGGTTAGTGGTTACAACTGAAGGGTTAGGCGCACTCGGTAAACTAAGTGGGGACCTTGACTACGAGAACGTCTGGGTCTAGTATTACTAGGATCAATTGGTCTAGAAAGTCGTTCAGGTACAGGTCTTAGGTTATATGGAGTCTGGTCTTCGCTTCTTGTCTGTTGCAGTCGGGAGATAACTTCGTCCAAAGTGTTATTCATATTAATTCATAAAATATTCAATGATTCCAAGAATGAAAAATTGAAAAAAAAAAATTTGAGAATCAGGTACTTACTTCAATTGCATGTTTGCTGAGTTGACTGTATCCTCTATAAAAAAAATTCAAATTTTTCCTAACTCATTCCTTCATAGGACTCTCACAATCTGAAAAAGTCTGATATTAGTATTTATGTATACAATTGTTTGGGTTCCACTGCAAAATGCTGCGCCAAGTGTTTAACAAAAAATTTATTATGATAGAATTATTTAAACAGAATTGTCTCTATCACCAAGTGAACGAAAATTTCTATTTCGTAAAAAAATTACTAAATATGAGAAAAAAATTATTTCCTTCGTACAACAATAAGGAAATATTATTCAGAATATTATTCAAAAGAAAAATAATTTACTTAAATTATTTATGTTTAAAAAAATTATTTGCGCACTGCAGGAAAAATAATTATATAAAAATTTCACGCACACAAAAAAATTTAATTATTCAAAAAAAAAAATTTTTCTTGATAATTCCCGATACTAGGAATGAATGTTTACTATTCAATTAGCTTCGTGTCGCCTTGCACTTGAAGATCGCGCTGATTGCACTTGAGCGCAATTTGTCGTTAGCATCCAGCGATAATTCGGCA
>NC_089741.1:22538991-22586491 GCF_040412425.1 Macrobrachium rosenbergii | reverse complement strand
TAATAATAATAATAATAATAATAATAATAATAATAATAATAATAATAATAATAAATATAATAATAAATATAGTAGGACCAAGGATTGAAAAATTCATCAGCTCCCAAATCCTATCAGCTATAAGGAAAGATATTTTGCTTCTACTACTACTACTACTACTACTACTACGATAGAAGGTATCAGAGCCAACTAAGAAAATGAATAAAAAAAAAAAAGAAACCGCAGATTGTCACGTTCATCCCCATTCAACACCGATCAGCTGTGAGAGAGAGGAGGGAGATTCGCTGTTCCGTGAAAAGAAAGTCGAGGGTCCCTGGTTAAAAAATAAATCCCCAGTATTCCCTGCAAATATACCTCTTCTCTTACATATTTTCTCTCTCTCTCTCTTGCTTTATCCGCCTCTTTGTTTTCTTTATTTATTTGCTTGATTGCACCCTATGAGAGACTTCGCTGCTATTAGTATTTCTGTGTAAAAAAAGTTAAGTATATCTTAGTTTAACCAGACCACTGAGCTGATTAATAGCTCTCCTAGGGCTGGCCCGAAGAATTAGACTTATTTTACGTGGCTAAGAACCAGTTGGTTACCTAGCAACGGGACCTACAGCTTATTGTGGAATCCGAACCACATTATAGCGAGAAATGGATTTCTATCACCAGAAATAAATTCCTCTAATTCTTCATTGGCTGGCCGGAGACTCGAACTCGGGCTTAGCAGAGTGCTAGCCGACAACTCTACCGACTCATCCAACGAGGGACTTGTATTTCTGTGTAAATCCTGGTATTGCGGCGACTAATTTTGTGTTAGACAGATATGCTTTCTTAATATGTATGTGTTTTTTGTGTGTGTGTTTGGATGACTTGGCTTTGTGGTGCAGCAATGGGTTAGCATATGTATGGTCTGTGGTTCGCGCCCGACTACTGCCCCGTAGTGGTAGCTGGCAGTCAAGGAAAGAGGGCATCCAGATGGAAAATAGGAAGAAGAGAGAATCTTCAAACTTCCATTACGAGAGAGAAAAAAATAGCAATTAAATAAGGGAGAGAAAGCCAATGAAAAATATTTCGATACGAAAACAACAACTGGTCAAAATGACAAAGGCAGTGAAATATGGTGTTTTTAAAATTATTAGCATTGGTATCGATAATACTACCAGGAAGATCACTGTTCCGTTTAACAGTAGAAACATTTAAGAATTTTCCCACCGTGCAGCGTAGCAACGTGGCACCTCAGCCGAATGTGGATCGTGATTCTTTGCAAAACGAGTATCTTGCGCTAATTGGGACTTTCATTAAGTTGGTTATAGAAGTTTTTCGATGAAATGTATTTGAAGAATATAGAGGAGTGATCAAGAATTGACACTTTTGACAAAGGTCTTGTGAAAACAAGAGGAGCGGCGATAAAAATAGTGCGAAATTCACCGAGTTACAAGAAAAACACGGGGTAAAACAATGAAGTAGAAAAAAAGTCAAGGGTGTGAATCCCTGCAGAGCGAGAACGTGAAGTAAGGGGAGAGAATTCTTGAGAAACAGGAGTCAAAGCTAAGACGAGACTCAGTACTGAACGAGAACAAAAGAAGGCGTGGGCTGATCTCTGTGAGTTACAAGAACTAACATGTAAAAAATGCACCGAAGTTTCTTCGGCGCAGTCGAGTTTTCTGTACAGCGTATAATCAAGACCAACGAAAATAGATCTGTCTTTCGGTGCTCCCAGTATAATGCTTTATGCCCCGCGGCCCATGAAATTTTAACCACGGCCTGGTTTTGGCCTGTCCTACATCGTTGCCAGAAGCACGATTATGGCTAAATTTAACCTTAAAGTAAGAACTACTGAGGCTAGAGGGCTGCAATTTGGCATGTTTGATGATTAGAGTGCGGGTGATTAATAGCAGTGTGCAGCCCTCTAGCCTCAGTAGTTTAAGATCTGAGGGCGGACAGGAAAAAGTGTGGACAGAATAAAGTGCTGACGGACAGACAAAGCCGGCACAATAGTTTACTTTTACAGAAAACCAAAACCATGGGGAGACCCTATGATAGATGTAAAGTGAAGCTGTACAGTAACAAGAACAAAGGCCAGGTCAGGCAATAAAAATAGCTGTGCTTTTGACGATGAAATTTAATCGCGATAATAAAATCAAGGGCCAAATGTTACATGAAACATGACGTCATTTTATCTAGGCTGAGTGATAAAAAAAAATTGTCTTGTTTTAATAGTAAAATTTTATATCAAACCATTTCGCTTCTGGCGTGTAATTACAACGAAGCCCACTCACAACTGCAAATGATGTTTATTTAAGCTAATAAACCGTACTTCCCCTGTGCGAATCAGTTTTAAACCAAAATAAAACCACGGAGGGACAGGAAATAAAGCCACAGCGAGGCTCTGTCAGAAATAAAGACTAGGGTGAAACTCAGCGAGGGAAAAGAACAAAGTCCATGACGAGAATCCATGATGCACAGAGACAAGGGGATAACTTAATGGGAAGCACCAAACAAAAGCCGGGGCGAGATTCAGCGACGGAAAAGAGCAAAAGTCTTTGTAGGTCTGCATAGGAAGCAAAGGTCGGAATGGTTTCCTCTGTCGACATAAAAAGACTGGTCAAAGAAGCCAGAGGAAAAGGGATTTAAGCGAATGCATTACGTGAATTAGAAAATTATATGCTCTCAGTTAAAAAAAAAAAGTTTTTTGAACTTATTAGGTCAGAGATCAACCTAAAAGCGTCCATTTCAATGTAGAAATGGATGCATTTTATTGTGCTGTCTGTGAAACTGGAATGTTTTTCAACTTAAGATTGCCATGGCGTCATCTCTCGATAAAAGGAGAATAGTAATAAAAGTTAAATAAAGTGAAACGTCGAATCTATAGGTCATACTGTGAGGAAGGTTTAAGATGATGAAACGTTATCCGTCGGCTGAAATACGTACGTATTTCACTACGTATATATGTGACCTTTGTTTATCTTACTAGCAATTTGTTTTCTTAAATGAAGTATGCATTCAAATGCTGCACTAAGTGTACTAAATCGTATCATGTAATGAAAGAACACCATACATTGTCACTTGACTTACCACGCGGATATGAAAAATAAAGAGGAAAAATACGCAGTCATATGAATTTCAATACCTTTAATAAATATACGAACTAAACATAACACGGACCTTGCAACCATTTCTTTTAAGTTAAGCAATAAAAGTTACTGTGCTCTTGATAACGAAATTTAACGGAGGCAATGAAAACATGGAGCAAATGTTACATGAAACATGTAGCCATTTTATCTAGGCCGAGTAATAAAAGAATAATTGCCTTTTTGATAGTGAACAAATGTTATATAAAACCTGCGTCCGTTTCGTTTCCTGTGTGCAATAAAAACGCAACTCGCCAACAGCTGCAAATGATGTTCATTGAAGCTAATAAAACACGGTTTCATTGTTCACTTAACTTTTAGGAAAAAATAATAGCTATATTTACCACGCGCGCCCTTATAACTTTGCCTGACCACCCAATTCAATTTGATGAATGCAGAACGTATGCTAGATATTTTGGTATGAGGAGAAGTATGAATGCAATATCTGACGAAGGTTGCTGAAGTTGTAGAAAGGAGAGTATTGTCAGCATTAGATTTCTTAAATTTACGTTCGTTGTACTGAAACTGCATACTATCTTTCTTTTTCGAGTCCTATTTGGCTCAGTGCTCTTTGTTAAGGTTTGTTGCATGTTTAATTATCGCCTTTTATTTTTCTGTAAAAGACAACTGTTGAAATGGCTATGCCTGTCCGTCTGCCCTTTTTCTGTCCGCACATTTTTCTGTCCGCACTTTTTCTGTCCGCCCTCAGATCTTAAAAACTACTGTGGCTAGAGGGCTGCAAATTGGGATGTTGATCATCCACCCTCCAATTATCAAACATACCAAATTGCAGCCCTCTATCATCAGTAACTTTTGTTTTATTTAAGGTTAAATTTAGCCATAACCGTGCTTCTGGCAACGATTATAGGATAGGGCACCATCGGGCCGTGGTTAAAGTTTCATGGTCCGCGGCTCATACAGCATTAAATCGAGACCACCGAAAGATAGATCTATTTTCGGTGGCCTTGGTTATACGCTGTAGCGGCTGTACAGAAAACTCGATTGCACCGAAGAAACTTCGGCACTTTTTTTACTTGTTATTTTAACAAGGCAGGGGTGTGAACCCCTGCGCTGAACCCTGCTCTTTGATCGTGGCTCATTTTTGACGTATTGGAAATGGTTATAAAATCTCTTCGTCGTTGCTTATTAGATCAGTGAACACCTCTGCATTCTGAAAAAAAAAATTGTAGAGAGGCAGGTATATATAAGGACTAATTTTATGGAACGTATTTGAATAGGTGTTTCAGTCACAATACAGAAGTTAAATTTATGAATGTGGCGGAGGTGATTGTGTTGCCTTTTGTAAGGAATCATCCCCCATTTAAGTGACGGCTAATATTAGTAAAAAGTGAAAAGGTGAGATACACGCATCTTTAACACCAGGCCTTGATGAAACGAATACTCTCAGGTTTGTGGGTATGTGGTATCAAAAGGCTGGGCAACGTGTGTTTGTTGTTGTGTTGGATCATCCATGATTTTTTTTTAGATTTATATTACCCTGCTTGCTAGATCTGTAGATTTTGTGAGATTTGCCTTCTGACTTATGTACATTCTCACTTGACTAATAACAGCCTCACCGCAATGTTCATAAATCATGCAATGACTCCCTCATAACATATTCATTTTGTAAACCATCATGCAAAAGTTCGGATCATTTTTCACCAGAGCTCTTGGTGAAAGACCTTCATTATTTATTCATTCAGCTCAAAGAATTTCAATATATTTTTACGTTTTTTTTTCTTGTAGAGTTTCGGCTTAATTTTACATAATCGGGCTAATTCGGATGCCAGATAATGACTTAGTTAGCTTACCTGTGGAAATCTGTAATCCTCTTTGATATTATAGTGTGGTTACTGATTCTTCCTTTCCAGTCAAAAGCTTCGGAATTTTCCTACTTCTGTTTGTCCGCTCTGCATTTTGCTCAGGGGAATAACGTAAATATTTTTGAAATTGCTTTAATTGGAAATGATTAGTGCTTTAGTAGCTTATATTACTAAATCTGTTTGGTATAAGATAATGTCAGTTAAAGTATATAGACAAACAATACAAATTCAGTAACTTAAACAGTAATGCATTAAGCTCACCTCACTAGTAATTAATAACATCACCTTATTTTTCCTGATTGTCTTCACTGAAAGTGACGCTTTGAAATCGAGGATTCAGTCTGATCCCCACGAAAAAAAAAAAAAAAAGACGAATACTGTTGTCAAATTCAAGAGGAACCGATTCGAGCAATCTACTGTTTTAAATTAAAATTGGAAAATAGGATGCCACATAGAAAGTGGCCTACCATAACTCTATTTTACCCATGAAAGATCCCGGGTTGGCTTCGGATATTCATTAATTATGAATCTCTTGCAGATTATATTCTGAATTTCGCATCTGTATCAATTAAACTTAGCTTTCGTAATCCGGCTCTTTTGGGATTGTCGAAAACATAGAATTGTTCGCCTCTGGTAATCATTTTGGAAGGTTGCTATACAAATGGGTTGTCATGCCGCTCCCCTTTGTAATATGAATCAGTCTCGGCATCAGAGATCACGAAATAGCTGGAATATATATTGTGAAATATTCTGCTTGTTTTACTGGAATGGGATACGTCCTCGATTTCGCTGATACAGAAATGGAGAAGCGTCATGGAACGTTTACAAAGGACCGATTCTGTTAATATTGTTGAATTCATTTGATTACATTTGTCTTTAGTTGTTTGAAGGTGAGACTATTCAAAGTTCGAACCTGAGTGGAAAGTGAGGAATATTTGTATCAAAAGCTAAAGAGAAAACTAGTACATATGAAGTGTGACCGGCTCTAATCAAACAATGCTCACCTGTTACTTGTTGTCTAATCCTTTTTGAATCTTAACTTAGGAATTTTAAGCAGCCAGTATTTTATTTTGTTTAGATTATCGTTATTCAAGTTTCGTGATGGTATGTTTCGAGTTTAAGCGAATAATTTGTATTTTTTCTTGCACCATGACTGATAAATTTGCGAGGAAGAATTTTTTTTTATTTTTTAGACTAACATTTCATTTCCACTACAAACTTTTATAGTAAGGTTACAAAAATCAGTAACAAAAACCCCATGGCAGATCCTTCAGGAAAAAATATATGGATTTTGCCTTCCATCCGCATTGCCTAATGAGACCTCTCGATATAAAAAAAAATGCAAAGAATTAAAAAATAAGAAAAAATTAAGATAATGAGGAGAGATCTATGAACCATGAACCTTCATTATTCTACGAAATAAAAAATTTATTTTCGCATCATTAATTCGCGAGTATTCTTCCGATTCTGATCATTATGTCAGGGAAATAAATCTTCGGGATTTGAAAAGAAGATTTGGATACCCTGACCTCCAGTGGGTCATTAATCGGAATTGAAATCTCTGAATAGATTTGGGTCGAGGAAAAGATAATGTAGTTAGATGGGAATGAATTCTAAAGATATGTCACGTCTGGAGAATATAAGAACATCTTATCTTTCTCATAAGTAATACGAGCAAGTCACAATGTCATCAGATATTGTGAGACATCTGAAATATTAATAATCTCAAACTTGTTTACCTTCATTTGGAATTCTTCTTGTTCCGTATTCCCAGACTCTTACTGCCTTTCATTTTTCAAGCAAAAGATACCAGGAATAGAAATTCCATCAGTCCTTCTCGGGATTTTAATGAAAAGTTAGTTAATCAATTACCTTGGGAGCATTTAGATATTGTGGGTATGTAAATTCATATTTGTATCTTATACAAACGGTAGAAACTAGTGTCGTGATCCAATTGGGAACTCTAACATACTTGAGGTAGGTTTTTTTTGGGCCATCTGAGTTTGGAGGTCCAAACCAATCCTCCTACTCTCTCTCTCACATCTTACTACACTAATTGCCCGCCTGAGAACAAGAACCAGTGCCAGCATAAAGCCAGGTTAATCTAAACCAGCTACCGTATGTGACATAGGCTGAACGCTTTGTTTTAACAATATGTCGCTTAGAAAGGGTAATTTTGGGTCTCTCATACTCTTGGAATTTATGTTCTTCTCGGCTTATGGGAGACTGAAATTCACAGTGACTCAGAGTCCTTAAACTCCTCTGTTTGAAAATGAAGTCAAGGTATAATATACAATTAGAAAGTAAAATCTCCTTTTAAATGAAACACTTCTTTATTTTTTGCGGAAAGGTAAGGTCGCGACGTTGGAGTTTAACTGAGTGTCAGAAGTGAGCATTTTTTAAACAAAAAGGGTTCTCCAATTTTCGTAAAACTAACCTGTTAGAATGAAGTCATAGTCTCCTTTTAATAACTAACTTGAATTAAGGTAAATTACTAAAAATGTAAAGTCATTAATTTAATGTCAATATTTTTCAGAACGTTAATTGTTTATGTACTGTAACGATCGTGGAACACTTCAATTAAAT
Organism: Macrobrachium rosenbergii; assembly: GCF_040412425.1. Classification (NCBI taxonomy): domain Eukaryota; kingdom Metazoa; phylum Arthropoda; class Malacostraca; order Decapoda; family Palaemonidae; genus Macrobrachium; species Macrobrachium rosenbergii. The sequence continues at coordinate 22,578,963 of NC_089741.1, read as the reverse complement.
CCCGATTTAAAGATATTAGTCTTACCAAATTCAGTATATCACTAGAATATTTAGAGACCAATAGAGTTATGATTGTAAATTTATATTTTTCTTACTTGGGTGAGAAATACTTTCATTGGCAAGTACGTAGGTTTGATCGCATAACAATTTTATATCTATGAAGGCTAATGATATTTAAGGTCAAATGATGGATAATATCTAAAGTTGTTCCCATTTTTTTTTTATAGATCATTCGATCCCTGAATAATTTTATAAGTAAAAGATGGTAGGAATATTCATGGAAAAATGATGAGTAATAAATTTTAAACTTTTCCCATACTTGCAGAACCCTCAAGAAAGTCAAACACTGAACGCCTTCCAAATGTCAGCCTCCGACCATTGTTCTGGCAGCGGAACCCCAAGAGTTTCAGATGTGATCATTGATTGATTGATTAATTGAGGGTTATCTGGCGTATAATGCATGGAGGAAGTAGAGGTAAGTTTTTCTCTCCGAGAAGCCTGTGAATAATTCATTCCTTTCCAGCATTCCTGTTTCTCGTTTCCATTCCTATGTCCATTCTTATTCTTCAAAAGTACTTGATTCTTACTGAACATTCTTGATGTTCGTGTGGCGTTCTCGTCACTGTAATGCAAAGCGATCGAGACATGATTGCTTTCGTCCAGTCACGAGAACTTTTGATAAAACAAAGAAGTGGGCACTTCTTAGTTGTTCCGACACGATATACAAACCGTCGGTCCTTTACATTGCATACTCCCTAATGTAAAGGACCTTACGTTTGTATAGTTAGGAAAAATACAATTTACTTTCAAAAATTGTGATATTACCGTCTATACGTTGTTTATTTATTGCGTGTTTCTTGCTTCATGGAATGAACGCTTAGGCAACTTTAAGTACCTTGTATTCTCTGGTAAGGGAGAATGTCTGAAGTTTGATATTCTCTTCGAATTTACCTAAGCTTCCAGCATAAGGCAAGCGTTGATGTAAGATCATATATATATATATATATATATATATATATATATATATATATATATATATATATATATATATATATATATATGATCTTATTCTCTTCAATTTACCTAAGAATCCAACATATGGCAAAAGCGTTGATGTAAGATCATATATATATATATATATATATATATATATATATATATATATATATATATATATATATATATGTGTGTGTGTGTGTGTGTGTGTGTGTATATATATATCTGTATATACACGTATATGTGTATATATATATATATATGTGTGTGTGTGTGTGTGTGTGTGTATATCTCTATATACACGTATATGTATATATATATATATATATATATATATATATATATATATATATATATATATATATATATATGCATATATATATATATATATGTATATATATATATATATATACATATAACTGAATCACGAAAATATGGAACGTGATGAATATATAAACAAAGACAAAATCCACGATGGAAAGAGAAACAATGGAGTGTTGCAAGGCCTTTCGACTTGTAGTCCTGTACTTGCAGCACTTCATTGTTTCCCTTTCCTTCGTGGATTTTGTCTTCAGTTGGGTTGACGTTATCCTTGAAATTCTTAGCTGGTATTCTGGGATGAGTTTAGTAACCATAACCTCATATCACTGCTTCACTGAATATGTTAACGGAGGCACAATAGTGAATGGGCCATAACGTACCGCAGTCAGAAAGCTCGGTTTAACATGGGAATTGTAACGCATGTTGTCTTGCTAATGAGTTTTTGTATCTTATCAGTTTATATATATATATATATATATATATATATATATATATATATATATATATATATATATATATATATATATATATAAATCTATATACATAGATATATATATAAATATATATATATATATATATATATATATATATATATACATATATATATATATATATATATATATATATATATATATATATATATATATATATAAATCTATATACATATATAAATCTATATATGTATATATATATATGTATATATATATATATATATATATATATATATATATATATATATATATATATATATATATATATATATATATATATATATATATATATATATATATATATATATATATATATATATATATCCTCACTGTATTTAGGGCAAAAGTATTGTCTACGTGTTCGTGGTCTTAATACGAAATAATCTATAACTACTTTTAAACTTAATAGGTCATTTGTAAACACAATGAAAGGTTCACTTTATTTTTCTGAAGCTACGAGATAATGAGGAAAAACGAATGAGTTTTTATGCACAAATTAAACAGTTCTTTGCAATATTGCTGTTTTATTTATTCGATTATTCTGTTCTCTACAGGCGTGGGCATGATACGTGCACTATGTTACACGCCTTGCGCTGAGAAAAATGTAATTCATGTCGATAATAAAAATACCGTATTTATAAAAAAAAAAAGCGAAACGCATGTGTCGCTTTCATACAGCCTTTCAATAATAACCACTTACTAAACTTCAAAGACAACATGTAATTCAGTTCGATGATAAAAGATCGTATTTATCAAAAAGCATTTATCCAGTCTATAAATTTTGCGAGAAGAAAAAGCAAGTTAATTGTGTTATTTTCATATAACTTTTCGATGATAATAATTAGTATGAACTCTTACATATTTTTTTTATTATCCGTTGTCACAGTATTGTTTGATTTCTCGGTATCAAAATTTCTACTCAAAAAGGATCAGGTGGAAAGAGCATAATTGACATCTGTCATTCTGTTTTCAACAGATTTCTCATTTATTTGATTCTCTTTAGTAATTTCTGTTTTTTTTTATATCTTTTACTTTCATGGAGCGCTTTCATTTATCTATTGTTACTAGCTTTATTATGATAACATTAAATTCGTGGAAATTTTAGAAGTTGCATTATAGGAACCAAGGTATTATCCTCATAGAAAAAGAAAATGAGTGGAGACTTTTTATGTAGAGAGAGTCGAACATAATTTGACTATGGAAGCCTCATTATTATTGTTATTGTTATTATTATTATTATTATTTTTATTATTATTATTATTATTATTGCTAAAAAGTAGACACACATTCACGTTCCAGTTGATAATGGAAGAAAAAGACTCATTATGTGAAATATATTTTTGTGCTCGTGTTTCCTTCTTGTTATGAACTCATTTTTACAGATGAAATGTTTACAAGGCAACTCCTGCTATCATTTTCAGTCTTTTTGCGACTTTACAAGAAAACTCTGAAGGGCAGTATTTTGTAAATTGTTTGTATGTAAAAATGTGGTTATAACAAGGAGAAACCAGAAAAATAAAACTTCCCTTAATAGTTTTTTCTCCTATTATTATTATTATTATTATTATTATTATTATTATTATTATTATTATTATTATTATTGTCTCACAAGTTAAGAAAATAAACTTATGCACGACATAAAATTTGTGGCAGTGCTATAGGATCCAAAATGCGAGACGAAACAAACAGACATTAACAGAAATATCAGTGCAATTACTTAAGTTACAGTGAAACGGAAATCTACAAAACGAACTTAGATTTTACGAGGGCAAGCAAAACTCATATGAAGAAATTGTCGTTGAGCAACAACAGGCAGCGAGTGTGTTTAACAAACTACCGCCACGAGTGTATTTCAACAAACTCCGAAGGCGACTACGAAAGAATTCCGTAATAACAACAACCTGTAAGTTATCGAAAAAGTGAGATTTACTGTTCTCTCTCTTTAAATGTGTAAAGAAGTGAAGAATTTTTAGATTTATATATACTAGAGTAAAGATTATTTAACCTATCTCTATCAAATTGAAAATTAAGGAAACTCTCTCTAGTGAATTAAATTTTTTTTTTGCAAGCGTAATTACAATTATTACTCTCTCTATGATAAATATTTGTTTGGTAAATAATTTAGAAAGGGAATTCTTATTTTGAATTCTTATTTTTCTCGCACGGATGGTGATAAATATTTTGAGTAATTATATGCAAATTTGTGTGCTCATTGTGATGGATATTTTTTTTTATGATATGATGCCCAATTTCACATAAGATTTTTTTGTGTGTATTTGAATAATTACTTTTGAAGGATTTATTTTACTTGTGCACTTGAACTCAATTTAACAATTTAATTTTGTTTACTATTATGTTTTGATAGTTTCTTTTTTTTCGGTACTGGGCGCATAGTGTAACATTTTATATATATATATGATGTGGTGTGCTCAATTTGAATAATTTTTTTTGTTGTAAAATGCAGAGTCTTTGACGAATTACTAAACACAGTTAGCCATTCGCCGTACAATTTAAGACCGTCGACACTCAGACGTAGCCGAATTCCAAGACTAGTTTCCCACTCAACTTTAGTGCAAAGAAATACTAACAATGATAACATAAGTAACCAGAACCAAATTAGTGTTAATAATTCTAATAATACTAACAGTAATAATAATAGTAACAATACTAATAATATTTGCACCTTCCAATATCGCAATATGAATCGAGCAGCTGTAATACCAACAGCCACACGCTTCTGTGGGCAAGTGGATGATTCAAATCCTGACAAAAGTCGACTCGAATCTTATATAGTAAATCATTGGCTCTCAGATGCAGATAGTCGCATATCTTCAGGGGGAATAACAGATGAAAGAGCTAAAATAAATGAAGCCTTGATTCTCGTAAGTTCAGTACACGGTGACGCCCACAAAACTCTGAATTCCACGAGTTTTAGCAAACTTGATAACTATGTGGAATTCAAAGAATTTTGTTTATCACTCTGGGAACCAGTAAATAAGACTGACAGTTTATATAACATAACCAGATTCCTTAACCCGCAATATGAAACAATAGCAAATCTTTATGCAAGTGTTGAGAATGCAATAGATAAAATAACAGAAGACTTGAAGAAAACAGGCATCACCATAGGAGATAAGACACAGTTTGGTGACAATGACAGTAATTTAGTTGATCTAAGACATGTTTTGAATTCCTTGTTATTTGGGACAATATATAATGCCCTTGGAGAAGACGAAAGGAAGGCTTTCAGGAAAATAAAAAATTGATCCACAGAACAACAGCCTTCAAACATTGAAAACAATGAGAGAAGAAATACAAAAGAAAGAGATAAATCTCTCCAAGGAATTTGTAGGAATAACAGAAGCACAAAATTAAAGGAAAGGCTGAAATAATAATCCTACCTTTAAAATGAATAATGAGAACTAAGATAATTCCAGACAAGTAGGGAATAGACCAACGATCTTTCAAGGAAAATATGCCCAAAATACAAAAAGAAAATGGAATCCAAACCAGAAAGGAAGACAGAATCACACAAAGGGTGGTCCTCCCAAACCTTATAAATGTGATCAATACTCAAACACAAATAATTTAACCCAAGTGAACTATTCTGCTCAAGGAGCGAGACCAAAGACAGCCTGTGAAAACTGCGGGTATACCAATCATTCCACAAACGAGTGCAGAAGGCCTAGGATCTGCACGATTTGCAAGAAAGTAGGACATTTAACCAGGAATTGCTGGTTTGGGAACAAAGAAACAAATAAAGAAATGGTTTAATTAAGCAGCAATCGCCCAACGTCAAATAAGTCTTCAAGTCAATGACAATTTATCCCTACACATAAGACAGCAATAAAGTCCCTTCAAGAAGATAATATACAAACAGAAGAATTAGCAAAAAAGGGGAAGTGAAGGTTCATCCGCATTTTCCTATTTGCAGAGTAAGGAAGTAGTATTTTCCATGAGAGAAGAAGAAATAACCAGAAAAGATTTACCCATCATTAAAGTTCCCATAAATGGAAAGATATGTACTGTACTCATGGATTCAGGTAGTACTGTAAACATAATAGATAAAACAACTTTAACCAGATAGTTAGCGTTGAAGAAACGCTAATTTAGGGTCAAAGCAGAATAATAAAAGGAGTAGCGGGTAAACAGATTAAAAGTTTAGGAAATGTGAATTTAGAAATAGACATTTCGTCACATAAATCTGTTGAAAGTTTTCTAGTTCTAGAAGACAGATTTTTCCCCGCACAAGTATTGTTCTCATTTAACCTAATGAAGAGATGTGGAATCATACTGCACAGAAGGAAGTTTCACCCAAATCTGATCAATTTGTCTGAGACGGCTTCGGCAAGCGAGGACATACATAAAGGACATTACCATAAAGAGAACTATCGAGATAAAATAGAAAAAAAAAATAGAAAAGAGGAATTCCCACAATTGCAGAGTAGAGAATCAAGAAAATGTGCACATCAAGAAACTATATACTCCAAAGAAAGAAATGACCCAGATACAAATAGTGGTGATCACCGAGATGCTGAATATCACGAAAAACAAGGCGCTTATACTGATAAATATACAGATAAATAATGATAGCTATAGCAATGTAGTAATAAGCTGTAATAATGAAGGGAAATTACTGAATGAAGTATTGTTATTAAATAAAATAAATAAAGTAGATATAAATAATGTAATAGCAATAACTGAAGAAACTAGTGAATATACGGGACATTGTTACTTTGCAGATATAGAAGATGAAGAAATATGTTGCGTAAGCACTGCTGATAATAATAAAATACAGTTCATACTTAATGGACAAGTAACTTTGCATCCAAAGTGTTTAACAAAAATACATTTAATAAATACAGTTCATACTTAATGGACAAGTAACTTTGCATCCAAAGTGTTTAACAAAAATACATTTAAGGGGAAAAGAAGAGATAGAGGTTAAAGACGTTCTGTTATTAAATGAAGAATTGCCAGATTTTGTCAGAATGGATAATTCATTGGTCCACCTGAAGGGGAATAATTGTGAAGTTTATGTCCAGAACTACTCAGATAACAAACTAACACTATATGCAGGCATTGTCTTTTGTATAGGAACACTTATTAACAACCCTTTACTAACACTAGAAGAAAAAGCATTTTTCTCTGTAACTGGTCAAAAGTCTGAATTAAGCAAAGAGATGAATAAAACAGATTTCCCAGAAAACAAAAATAAATTAATTCATGTATTAGAAAAATACAGAGATGTAATAGGTATAAAAGGAGATAAATTAGGCAGAACAAATGTCCTACAACATAGAATTTTGTTAGATGATGGAGCAAAGGCATTCTTTATTCCTAATTACAGATTGCCAATAAGCCAAAGACCCATAGTTGATAATTTGATAGAAGAAATGAAGAAAGATGGGGTAGTCATTCCAGTGAAGAAAGATGGGGTAGTCATTCCTTCCAAATCTCCATATAATTCTCCATTGCTACTTGTTCCAAAGAAAGGTGGAAATTGGAGACTTGTGATAGATTATAGAAAGTTAAATTCCAACACCATCCCAGATAGAATGCCAATGCCAGTAATTCAAGATATGTTAGCTCAATTAGGAGGTGCAAGGATATTTTCATCCTTAGATTTACTGAGTGGATATTGGCATGTGCCTTTAGACGAAGAGTCGAAACCATACACAGCCTTCAGCACACATAAAGAACACTTAAAATTTGAAGCCATGCCATTTGGACTCACTTCGGCTCCTTGAACTTTTGTAGATTAATGTTACAAATTCTTGGAGACATAGAAAATGTTGCAGTTTACCTAGATGACGTTATCATTTTTAGTAAACATTTAGAAAGTCACCTCAGAACTTTAGAAATAGTCCTAGAAAGATTAAGAATAGCAGGACTAAAAATAAAATTAAAGAAATGTCAATTCTTAATGAAATCTTTGGAATACTTAGGTCATGTAATTCGTGAAGATGGACTACGCATGCAAGCAGGCAAGGTAAAGGCAATAGTTGAATATCCAGCTCCCACACATTTGAAAGCATTGAGACGATTCCTAGGAATGGTAGGTTACTATAGACCTTTTATTAAGGGTTTTGCTACGTTAGCCAAACCATGAACAGAATTAACCAAGAAGGATGTCAAATATGAATGGAATAAAGAGCAAGAGACAGCCTTCCAAACGCTAAAGAGTAAAATGACAAGGAATCCTGTATTAGTGTACCCAGATTTCTCCAAGGACTTTTACTTAGCCTGTGATGCCTCAATTACAGGGATAGGAGCTGTATTACTACAAAAAGGCAAAACTAGAATGAGGGCAGTATATTATGCCAGTAGAGTCTTAAACCCAGCAGAAAGAAATCATAGTACTGCAGAAAGGGATTGTTTAGCATTATACTGGGGATTAAAGAAATTTAGACACATACTTCTAGGTCATAAAGTCAGTGTACTTACTGATCACAAACCCATTTGTGATTTGTTTAAAAAGAGAACTTTTACAAATAACATGAAGTTCAATAGATGGTTCATTAGTGTGTTAGAATTTGCTCCAGAATTCAGATATATCCCAGGGAAATTTAATACACTAGCAGATGCATTATCCAGATCCCAAGAAGAAATCGAGAAATGCATTACCACTAATACCTTTTGTTTTAGCTGTCAAATAATGGACTTGGACTTAGAAAGGGTGAAAATACAACAAGGAAATGATGCAGAAATCAGACAGATAATAGATTTTGAATTAATAAATGGCCTGTTGTATAAAAGGCCCACAGAAAAGAATGGTTGTTCTCGTCTATACATCCCAAAAACACTAATCAGAGAAGTTTTAGAACTAACACACTCATATAAGTTAGCAGGACATCCAGGAATTAAAAAGACAAGCAGAATCATAACCAGAAATTATTTTTGGCCACATTGTAGTGAAGATGTGAAAAACTTGTACAAAATTGTGTAGTTTGCAATCAACATAAGGGTAACGTAAATCCAAAGGCTCCACTTAAAAAATATCCATCAGAATTAAATCCATTCCAGACTTTTTAGGTTCATTTCCTATCAATATTAGAGGGAATAAACAGATACTAGTCTTTCTAGACTATCTAACCAGATATGTAGAAACTGTACCAGTAAGAAATAGAGATGCAATTACAGTAGCAGAAGCTCTTAAATCTAGAATTATCACGAGACATTCATGTCCGCGAGTTCTTCTTTCTGATAACGCGACTGAATTTACTAGTGAGCTTTTAAGAAAATTATGTGAATTTTACGAGATCAAGAAATGTCAAATAACAGAACATAAACCAAGGTCAAATGGAGCAGTAGAAAGAACAAATCGTAAAATAAAGGATATCCTGAAAACTTTAGTTAAACCTAATACAGAGGACTGGGATTTAGCTTTGGAAGACGTGCAATTTACTATAAACAATACTGTAAATGAGACAATAGGAGAATCACCACACTACTTATTGTGTGGTTATCAGAAGAGATTGCCTAATACCTTACTAGATGATGCAACACCACCCAGACATACTTATAATTATGATGACTATATTGCATGGAAAACTAGACGTACTTATGAAACGATCAAACAAACGAGGACTAGACTTAACGAATTTCACAAAATTCATGCCAAGTACTATGGTAAAAATACGACTAAACCAGACATTATAGTGGGTACTCAGAGTATTAGAAGTGTTAAAATTAAATAAGCTTAGAATTATTAATGAGAATTATCTAAAGGAAAGGGTAGTTCATTGGAATCATGTGAAGGTAATAAAAGCAGACGCTTGGTCTGCTAAAAAGTTAGAAAACGTATTGAAGAAGAATAGGGAAGGACATGTCAACAAAAGATATGAGTTAAGAAAAAGATAAGCTTATGTAAAGTGCTGGACTGAAAACATCATATGTATAATGTATTTATAGAAACTAAAATACCTCATGTATACAGAATATCTTATAAGGATTATTCTTACAGATACAAACATGCGGCTTATCTTAATAATCGTAATACCCCAATTCGTGGCTTCAGAAGTTGTCATCCGAAAAGGTGCACTACTAGAAAAAAGGGGATCTGTGAAATTAATAAAAGATTTGGGAATCGTGAGTATAGATATTTCTTCAGTGCTTATCAATGAAATGACTTTGAAAGGTGTTCAAAAAGAACTCAAATCCATAATACAGAAGAGTGATAATAACAGTGCCCTACCATTGTTGAAAAGGTTAGATAATAACATAGGAAATATCCTAAATACAAGGTCCAAAAGATTCCTCTTACCTTTTATGGGAACAGCACTAAATCAGCTGTTTGGAGTCGCAACTGAATCTAATATAGAAAAAGAAAAGGCTAGAATTGATAAATTGGAACAATGGGCAGCAGCAAGAGGTACAGTGATAAATAAAGTGGTAACTTCGCACAACTTAAATGCCCAAGAGATAGAAAAGCTAAAGGTATTCATCTCTAAAGTTAACAAGAATGTAACCAAAGAACTAAATATGACAGAAAACCAACACTTTTTGAACAACTTTGTACTGGAGAGGGAAATTATCTTGCAAGAACTTAGAGACGTGTTAAACGCAGTCTTGTTAGCTTATAAGGGAATGTTAAGTCCAACACAAATCACTCCTAAGGAATTAGAAGATATAGTTAATTTTTATTTGGTAGAGGGACATTATACCCCTATTGTAAAAGATGTTCTCATGTACTATAATCTCTTAACTACCAAAGTAATACATAATAAGATTATTTTGGTATTACCCTTTAATCAGAAAGATACAAATGTACCGATATCTATACATCCTTTCCCCATATTGATAAAAGAAAATGTAATAATTTCAAATGTCAACAACATCCATTTTGCATTAGAAGTACATGGATTAATGATTTTATTTATTACTGATGCCCAATTAAAGGATTGCATAATTTTAAGGGAAAAAGAATACATTTGTAAACTTGATCACCTTTACGAAACTACTAATGCCTATCCTTGTGTTCAAGAAATCATTGACAACAAAAATCAAGAAAAGGAGTTATGTACGAGTTTATCCAAACACAGATGTGTTTCCATCCTAGTAGAACAGACAATTTTTGTGTTTTCACTAGATACTGTAACAGCCATAATCAACTGCCATAATCTAAGTACAGAAGTTAAATTCAAGAATGTCCATGCTTTTGATAAGGCTTGCAAGTTAGTTATACCAAACCAGTTGTATTATGAACCTCATATTTTCACTGAATATAATTTTATCAAACATATCTCTTACATGAACTGTTCTAAGAATATCAAAGAGTTTCACTTGTCTCGGTTAGAATTAAAACAGCTGAATGAGTTACCATTGGTAGATGAGTTTTTCTACTACAAAGAAAAAGTTTCACCAGTTTTGTGTCTGTTCAGTTTAATCATAATCTTACTTGTAATTGTGGTGTTTGCAATTTTAGTCAAACATGTAGTAATTTCTAATATTGAGAAGATTATAAAAGAAATTAAAAAGGCCAAGGAAGAAGAATAGTGTTCTTATAGACATGATTTACTACCAATTTCTTTATATGTTAATGATTTTTCATTATGTATTCACTATTGCATTTAACCATTTTACAATGTGATAATTCATTGTGTGTATGAATATTTTTTTAAAATAATAATTCATTATATAATGTATGAATTTTCTACAATATATTATTGATCTATTATTTTACCATTGCTGCATTAACATGAATTATTCAATAATATCCATTTTTTCTCACTTATTTTATGTGTGTTATCATTATGTAACATATATCTATGTATTTTATATTATGGGCAATCATATCAATAATTTGTTTTGTGTGTGAATTTACAACTATCCATTTAAACTACATTTTTTTTATGACCACACTGAGGACAGTGTGAGATAGCGGACCGAGTGATGTAGTGATGTAAAGGAAGATTAAATAGGGAAGCATAAGAATAGAATCTTAAAAAGAGAGAACTGAAAAAAGATAAATTATACAGTGATCGATCGAGTAAGAATAGAGAGAGAGAGAGAGAGAGAGAGAGAGAGAGAGAGAGAGAGAGAGAACAACAATTAAACCTTGGTTGTTATGCATTACCGAGGCTAGATATGTCAAGCAAGCTAAAAAGCAGGAAACCCTTTTACATGAACTCAAAACAGTTAGCGAGTGTATCACGCCCAGGGCCATAAAACCGATCATAAAATCTTGAACCTGTGCCCTCGCGACTCAGCTGACCAAGCATTACCTATAACCTCGTCAGGAGTAAATCTTCCAGCCATATCTATAACCCTGCCTTCAATAGGAGGCGGTTACATGAAATTCTATGAAAAAGGGCTGGGCAAAGAGAAGTAGTTCACCATTTCTCCAATTAGACATTCTGGGGAGGAGCCAGTAACAACTCCTCTTGAGGTCATTTCCAGTCAAATCATCTAAGGAGAGATTTTGACAACACCCGCAACTGTCCTTCCCAGTCAAGCTGTTCGAGGGGAGGCCTTACAGATAATATCTTCCAATGAGATAACTTCAAGGGAGGAGATGTAAGATAGCAAGGAAAAGCAGGGGTTTCAGAGAAGGACGAAGCCAGAGAGAATCAGTAGAGTCGCTAGTCACCAATACGAGAAGACGCAGTACTTCCCCCTAGCTTCCGTGGTCTCAACCAGACTCTGACCGCGGGCTACTTAACCAGATTCGGTCCGCGGGCTACTTAACCATACCCTGACCGCGGGCTACTTAACCAGACAGAAACTGAACTTCGACTAGCAAGAGTGGATTTCAAGAGAGTAAAACTGTAACCATAATTGTACTTGTGTATGTAATTAACTTTTATCATTAAAGTAAGAAGCTAACCATTTCGTCTCCATTACGCCTTTCTGAGAGATATAATTATATTTAATATAAATCCCTTCCTAGTAATAAACTCGTGAGCTGCTGACTACGGGAAGAGACGCTGTGAACGAATACGTCGCCGACTTAGAAGAAGGACGCAGGTAAGAAGGAAACAGTAATATGTCACACAAGTTATGAAAATAAACTTGTGCACACATTCACGTTCCAGTTGATAATGGAAGAAAAAGACTCATTAAGTGAAATTTATTTTTGTGCTCTTGTTTCCTTTTTTGTTATGAACTCATTTTTACGGATGAAATGTTTACAAAGCAACTCCTGCTATCATTTTCAGTCTCCTTGCGACTTCACAAGAAAACTCTGAAGAGCAGTATTTTGTAAATTGTTGATATGTAAAAATGTGTTTATAACAAGGAGAAACCAGAAAATTAAAACTTCCCTTAATAGTTTTTTCTCCTAGTATTATTATTATTATTATTATTATTATTATTATTATTATTATTATTATTATTATTAGAATGAAGTAGACTCCTCTCTTAAACATGTCCTGTTAGACTGACTGGTTGCACCAATAAAGTTAATTTTATAAAGTTCGTTTTAAATTGAGTCTCCTCAATTTCCCATATTTTGTAAATTGGTCTTCTGTAAAATTGTGTCTATAACAAGGAGAGAGACACCAGAAAAACAGTCTTGCCGTAATAGTTTTTTCTCATTATTATTATTGTTATTATTATTATTATTATTATTATTATTATTATTATTATTATTATTATTATTATTATTATTAGAAGGATGTAGACCCTTAAACATGTCACGTTAGTTAAAATGGTTGCATATTTCAAGTTCCTTTTAAATTGAGTCTCCTCAGTTTCCCATATAACTCCTTTCTCTTCTATGTTAATGTTGAACAATAACTGGCCAATGTTCATATTTTGGTAGAGAGTAATTACATCACCAGCGTGGATACAGCTGTTTTTACTCTCAGTACAACAAAGAAACCTATTGTATAACTCGACGGGTTTATCCCCCTTATTTCACTACCTGTTAGGATTTCGGGAAGACACCCCCCCTCCCCAAACTCCCTACGGGAACTCCATGTCCTCCTCACCCCCAGCTATTCCCCCTCCCTCCTCCTCTCAATCGTTCCCATCGACGATACCAAATATTAATAAAATCGAGAATTTCTTTCGGAAGTTATGAAGCCATAAATGAAAAAAAAGATAAAAAGAATACCTTTATGGCTGAACGTGGCTTTGTTCTCTACAGAATTCGGTTGAAATGAGAGGATAAAGTCAACATTAATTATGAGATATGAGCTGAAATAACAAATGAGGATACTCGGAGGGATTAAAGTGCTAGAGCAGGCGGCCGTGGGAAACGTAGATTAGGAGCTTGAAAAATCGTCTTAATTACCAACGAAAGGAAACAATTAGATGCTGATAAGTCTCTCTCTCTCTCTCTCTCTCTCTCTCTCTCTCTCTCTCTCTCTCTCTCTCTCTCTCTCTCTCTCTTTATTAACACTTTCTACACACATATATATACATAAATACATGCATACACACACACACATATATATAATATATATATAATATATATATATATATAATATATATATATATATATATATATATATATATATATATATATATATATATATATATATATATATATGTGTGTGTGTGTGTTGTTTTGTTTGTTTGTTTGTGTGTGCGTGTGTGTGTGTGTGTTTGTTTGTATGTATGTATGTATATATATAATATATATATATATATATATATATATATATATATATATATATATATATATATATATATATATATATATATATGTGTGTGTGTGTGTGTGTGTGTGTGTGTGTGTGTGTGTATAAAACTTTCATTTTAACTTGACTGTGCTCTGTTTCTACTTAGCTTCATACACACCAGGCGTCTGTTGTTTACGAATTTGTAGAAGAATAATAAAAAAAAGATGAATAGATTAACCACATTCGAAAGTTTTAGACGATGTGTTTTTAAAACAATGGTAATTTTCTCCTTAGCGATTTCATCTACTGCGTGACAATGTCTGAGTGTGTTTTGTGTCGGTCCTATAAAAGCCGGGAATTGATACGGTGTGAAAAATTACGGCAAATAAATAAGTATTTCATCAATATTTGTCCTTATTTATTTCTTTTATATTACTCGTTATGTTCACCATTTTCCCTATATTGTTAATTTTACCATCATCCTTTTAAACCTTTTTTCCTATGACTTTTTGGCATTTCGAATAATAATAATAATAATAATAATAATAATAATAATAATAATAATAATAATAATAATAATATTGTATTTTTCGGGCCACTGCTATGTACGAGTGTTATGTTCGTTATCTTCAAAGCGGATCATTAAAAAACAGAACCAACTCTTTGACCAAATCATCATCACGTATCAACTCGATAAAACCGTCAGTGGTCCAAGACCAGACGGTTCGTCATTACCGCATGTTTTCGGTATTATTACAACTAATAATTTTAATTATAAAATATATTTTGAAAATCTGACAACGAATGCATCTTAACGGAGCACTTGCACGGTAGAATGTTATATATGCGGCTTGAACTTGTGGACAATGTCAAGATCTTTATAACAAATAGAAATTTGCTGACATAAAGATAAATAGGTAAATAAACAAATGAAATTAGAAGTAAGGTATTTAAAATTCGGCTGGGAGGAATTTTTAGGTTTTTGTGTTCGTCAAAAGGTCTTTTTAATTGATGTTTTGTGGAACTCACTGAGGGCTTTAACCATTTCGATAAAGCCTTCAAACCGTTCGCTTTTAGAATATGAATTTTTTTCTCTCTTTTTTTTTATTTCCTGAAATTTTTAATAATGCTCCATTTACTTCCAGAATGGGCAAATCGGAACGTTCTTCTATATTTTCTCATTTGGAAAGCTGCTGTGCCTACATTTGAGGGGTGAAATTCACCTATATTTTTCACATGCTTTTATTTAACTTGGCTTCTGTTTCTGCCTGTCTGTTTGGGTCAAAACTTCTAACTCAATTTTCGGTCTGTTCCCTTCGTCCGATGGACTTGAAGTTTTGCATGGTCACTCACTCCCTGTGACAATACAACCTTACATGATCAGTAGGTCAGAAGTGACCTCTAGTGACCCTACAGAGACCTCTCTCAGTATCTCAGGATTTATGTGAAACTTCAGATTTTTCACAACTTCTTTGACTCGGTAGAATAAGTTAATAACTCAACGGATTTTTCAAACCTTCTTTGGCTTGACAATTTCCGTCGAAACTAAAAAGTATAAAATAAAAGAAATCTAAAAAAAAATGTTAAAACACGTTTTTATTAAAATGCACTAAAAAATGAAAAATAATTTTTTTGAGACTCTCCAGGATTTTCTTACAATTAATCATGTCAACAAAAATAAAAGCGTGGGCGCCAAACATGGAAGGAGATGCTACAAGGAATAAAAAAAAATATATTTCTTTTCTTGTAGCATTTCCTTCCTTGTTTGGCGCCCACGCTTTTATTTTTGTAGACACGACTAATTGTAAGAAAATCCTAGTGTCTCAAAATATTTATTTTTCACATTTTAGTACATTTTAATAAAAGCATGTTTATTCATTTTTTTCCACGTGAACTTTCTTGATAAGGGCAATCATGTCCGTAAAATTGAAAAATTACTGCCATTCAAATTAGCGCATTTCAGTCAGTAACTGATTACCTCTCGTGATTCAATGACGCTATGTTCTTTGCAAAAGTTCTTGCTGTCAGTTGTGAATATTAACAGATCGAATGTCCTAGTGTTAAAAAACAGAAAAACTAAGAGAATTAAATGAATGATAAATGGAAATAAATCGACGTACGGATGCATACATACATACATACATACGTAAGCATGGGTATGATGGTTGCATTTTTGAGTGGTTAATGTTATCTTGTCGTTTTTTTTTTTTGGGGTGTTATCGTGCATCCCAGATACGTATACCCCTTAGCGCTTTTTAACTCCTAAAGAGACACTTGATTTCTTTACAGAATATAATTTGCATTTTTTCCGTAGTTTTAAACTGCTTAAAGCAAACATTTTCTTAAATGAATTACAACATTTATATGGTTATGAATTTCAAATTGAAAGCCAGTTCTTTACCAAGTAAAACTTATATTTTATTTTTTTCTGCACTTTAGGTTGCAGAGATAATCTGTTTCATAAGAAAATATCGTATTATTAATGAAATTTTAACTGCAGGGGATCATCTGATTTCTTAACAAATTCCAACTAATTTAATTTTTTTTATATTTGAAAATGCAGAGGGCCACTAATTTCCTAAACAAATACACCCGAGACAATTTCCGCAGTATTAAACTGCAGAGTGAGCTTATTTTCCCACAAAATACAACTATTTTTTTTCCGTAATCGTAAACTGCAGGGAGGCAGTGGGTCGGAAATTCTCTGGAAAAAGCTATTCCAGGATTTTATGATCTTCTTCCTGGACTCAGAAGGGCTTAGAAGCCTCAATAGCCGTCCGGCAAACTTTATATATGATAGGATTTACAAGCAGGCAGCCTCATGGGCACCTCCAAAAACATAAAAGGAGGTTGGGAGTGCTGGCTGAGATAGTTTCCTCGTCAAATAACACTATATTTTGCTTCTCCGGGTTCATACACAGGTACAGAATGCAAGTACTCGTATAGCTGATAGAAAAAAAACGGAATGTTGAATTCTGAGAAAACGTACGAGCATTTTTGACCGTGTGGTGTATATTGTATCTTGAGCTTGCAAACATTTCTAAGTACTTTACAATGTAGATATTATTTTTGATCGTATTTGTTATTTTTATTTGCTGTAATAGCTACAACGGGTATTTTTCATGTGTATTTTTTATTACTGTACCCTAGAGAAAAATCTGAATGCACCTAACTGTAATGTAGCAGGAACTTTTTTACTCAACGTTTTCTTTACAATTTTTTTTCCAATACTTCATTTGCTGAGGCTGTTATATACGATAAAACATTCCTTAGCTTTTAACGCCAAAAAACTCTATATACTTTGTAAAGCTACAGGAAATGGTAAAGTCAAGTAGATGAACAACAGTTTGAAGTAGATCAGAAATAAGAAATACTTTTGGTAACTATAAGAAAATTTTGATGCGACGTAAGTAGAACTCCGTCCCAGAATTCGCAGTCACTGAATCTTGGAGTGGGAGCGTTAAGTTCTAACAGAAATTTAAAGACGTTTTAATTTCGAGTATTCTTGCCGAGACATGATGTCATTTGTTGCCGTGATCCTCTGTTTTTATTTTGTCGACATATGCAAACCATACATACAAACACACACACAAACTTTTATATATATATATATATATATATATATATATATATATATATATATATATATATATATATATATATATGTAACCCCCTTGAAACAGATATAATATTCCTTGTAGGAATATACGTAACGTTACCGATTTTTGCGATCTAACTCCAGAAAGCAATGGGGTTTCGACCCTGTTTCCCTCCATCTAACACTCAACCCACGCAGACCTCCCCCCTTAGGTCCCACACACTCTCTTTTTCTCAGCGAGACTTTTGCTGCTTCGTTTCACGCATCCCTCTCTCTCTCTCTCTCTCTCTCGAAGGTCACAACGATCTCTCTCTCTCTCTCTCTCTGATGTCACAAAGATCTCTTGCATTCCACATTAAAGAAATAAAATGGGTCATCTAAGGAAACGCAATCTTCCCTACAAAAATAGATTTATTATTTAAAGCAACCCAACAAGTAATGAATAAACAAAGCAAAGATTAAAATGCATCATAAATGAAATTATCAAGTAAGAATAATCTAATCCTGACTAAAAAGTCTCATCACGGTTAATGGCCTGTAAATCCAAAAATTCTCACATATTCCATTATGGACTTTGTAAGTCTAGTTTAGTCTCAAAGTCTACCACATAAAAATTATATACATTGCAAAGGTTTTGCAAATGTATTCTCTATGATCACACCAACATGATAACATTATGTCCTCTCACTATATTCTCATCACACCACCACCACCGACATCTGTCTAAAGAATTAAGCACAAATAATACTCTCCCAAAAATATGCAAGTGCAAAACATAATAATGAAAAGTCTAAAATGCATGAGTATATACTGGAAAAACAGAACACAATAAAATAGAATATTGAAATGGTAAAAGGCTACGTCCACTTCCCACACAAGTTCAAAAATGTCTTGAAACATGATAAAAAACATAAGTCCACACTTCACACAGAAAAACGAAGAGTCTGAACTGTACCTTATTCTGCCAATTCTAAGAGCTTGCAACACTCAAAGATAATGTCTTCACGATCTCACTCTAGCTCCGCTAATGAACGATCGAACTAATTTTTGGGCAGAATTAGACACAAAATCTAGATTTCTAACGTACGAACTCATGTACGCACATACCAACTCGGTCATATGACAGAGCCAATATCGCGTGTTCATCAAATTAACTGCTGAGATGACCAACTATTTGCTGAATACAACGATTCTGCAACTGACGGCTTTGCCCCAGTTCCATCTCACAGCTCTTTTTCTTTCATCTCATCTCAAACCACAGTAATATTAAAGCGGCCGTATTTTCTGAAATATATATATATATATATATATATATATATATATATATATATATATATATATATATATATATATATATATATATATATATATGTTTATATATATGTGTGTGTATAAATATGTGTATATAATATATATATATATATATATATATATATATATATATATATATATATATATATATATATATATATATATCTGAAATTTTGAAGGTAGCCTTACAGCTTTCAGAAGATTAAGGCGATAGAAAAGTTTATGGTCGTCAACATCCCTTCTCTCCTCCCTCAAAAATTAGAAACTATACATATGTATATATATATACATTATATATATATGTGTGTGTGTGTATATATATATGTATATATATATATATATATATATATATATATATATATATATATATATATATATATATTAATGTATAATTTATCTGCATACATTGTCAATATCATAGGTAATCTGTCGATATATTTTTCTCTCATGTCAACGAAATGTTTCTTTATTCGTTTACCATTATCATTTTTACCATAGACATTTTCATGAGATTTAGCCGAGCTTTTTGTAATGGTAAACACCGAGTTATATATAAAAGTGGAACGACAGACAAACTCACAGACAGGGAGATAAACTGAAAACTAGAGTAAAAGTAATAACAAAGGATTGAGTGCTTTATCTTCGTTATTATGCAAATTTCGTTAGTTGCAGAAAATGGTGTTAACAATGATAGCTTGACGCTCTGTACCAAAATCTGCAGGCTCGCCTCGTAAAAAAAGTGAATAAAGAATTCAGTTTCTTCATATCTCGGTAAAAGTAGAAATGAGATTCATTGACAGTTTCGAAATATTCCGTTGACTTTTACCCTATTCAGAGCGCCATCAGCAGGGCATTAATGGATACATTATGCTAATTTACGTTAATTCGGGGATATTAGCATTTCATAGATCCATGAAGAAGAAGAAGAAGAAGAAGAAGTAGAATAGGAAATGAGGGAGGTGCGAGGAAAGCGAGAGTGAGGAAGGTTATGTTATGAATATCTAATGAGATATCAGATGAATGGATTCCGGGTGATGATTACCTCGTCGAGGCCCTCCTGATCTGAATTATGAAATAATGATATGCATTTTAACGAGCTCTCTCTCTCTCTCTCTCTCTCTCTCTCTCTCTCTCTCTCTCTCTCTCTCTCTCTCCATTTCAGTTGCGACAAACATCTATCGACTAGAAAACAGGTACATTATTCAGCTTAGGTCAACGGTTCACGCTAGTATTATAAGTTAAAGTGCCTTTATTGTTCTCTCCTCGTTGTTGGATGGAATCCGGGTGTGCTAGACTGTGACCCAAACGAGCCACTCCAAACACAACGAGGAGAAACATTATTTGGAAATTACTTCTACAACACTTTTTTTTTTTAGTGTAGATTTGGTGGTTAATGTGGGAGAGAGAATCTGAAAGGAAATACCTAGTGCAATTCCCTAGAGTACAGTCACATATAGCGAAGGTTTAACGTCATGTTGTTGCGATATTTGTTGCTCATGTGTTTTGACGTAGGCAACTACAGAGCAATGCTTGAGTATATATATATATATATATATATATATATATATATATATATATATATATATATATATGTGTGTGTGTGTGTGTGTGTGTGTTTGTGTGTGTTATATATTTTATATACACGTGTATATGTATGTGTATATATATATATATACATATATATATATATATATATATATATATATATATATATATATATATATATATATATATATATATATATATATATATATATATATATATATATATATATATATATATTGTTACAGACTGGACTTGGTTGATACGAATTTACACACAAAATTATAATTGATGCTGCCACGAAACCAAGGGAGTCCAGTTTGTAAACAAAAGGGGATTCAATGGAAGACTTACCTCGGAATTTTCCTGGAGTTATAATTTAAGGTGGAAGGTCGCCATATTGGAATTTACAATTCTTTTGCCAATTTACAGTGATTTATTTATAGAAACTTAGCAAATCAACTTTAGCAAATCAACATTTAGACACCATACAACATAATCACTGAGGGGCAGATTCAGAATAGGGCACAGTAACAATAATGACATGAATTGGCAACAAGCAAGTGAATAAAAAATGGGGCCAAACTGCAATAATCAGTTCAGTGATAATAATCACATTCGGTCTGCCCCTGATTACATGAAATAGTAATGCATATGATGGTGTTCCAGGATGGAGGGATACATCATACGAACAGTTGGCCACAACGGAAACTTCTCCAAACTACGACCAGGAATTAATTGAATTTGGGTGGCAGGCGAGGTATGGAAGCATGGGATTTCGATCGTGCCACGTGTCTCCTCCAGAAAGAGACGTTTTGCGTTAGCCCTGCTCAAACTAAGGGAAATGGAATCTCCCTACAGAAGATTACTCGAGACACGTTCTTAAATACAACACATAACGTAGCCTAGAAGGTGCTTTTGATGAAAGCACGTAAGTATGATCTGAGAATCGGAGCAGCGTGTGCGTTAACAATGAACACATAATTATACGCGCCCAAAGTTAACTTACGCTGTTACAACTTAACTTAAATAACTTAAATAGCCCTTAGATTGCACTGGTGGAGGGATAAATGATTGTTATTTCGGGATCTTTACTCGAATTCAAAGTGCATAAATGGCAAGGCAGGGGATACAGGCAAGATTCTGACAAAGGGAAGATTGTTTCGTGGAGGAAGAGGTTAAAAGTTTAAAAGAAATGGAAATTAAGGAGTTAAGTACAAGGGACAGGGCTGGCTATTTGACTACTCGCAAACGAACGAACCTTTTATGACTGTTATAGGCGCCTACAACCATTCTAGGTCCCTTGTTTGAGGACAGTCCGTCCAGCGAAGATGGAGGAACCCGCAGCGCGTCCGCTGCAGATGAGGTAAGAAGCAAGTCTCTCCCCTGCTTTTGAAAAACAGGTCGCATTCGGCGTCGGGGGGGAGCTGTACCTGCAAGCATGTCAAAAGGCCAGCAAGTAGGGTATGGGAAAAGCACACTTATCATTATATGCCTATAGAATAGAAGACTACCTGTTCCCCAGCCCTAAATGCCCTTCTGCCCTTCCCAATCCCTACATGTCTCCCCCATCGCGTGATGGGGGGAGAGGGGGTAAAGGGGGTTTTTGTATTGTTCTTCTGGATCGCTCGATGTTGGGGTTAGGTGAGGAGTACCGACGCCTAACTAACGGCTGTTTACTGGTTCAAAATAAGCGCGGTTTCCCTGAGACGCCCGATTCGAAAGACAGAGGAACAACAGATTAATTCGAAATTGATTGCTGGAATTACTATACAAGGAAGGGAGGGATGTTTATTCTTAACAATATATATATATATATATATATATATATATATATATATATATATATATATATATATATATATAGTGTGTGTGTTCCTTCACTTTAACAACATCCCCTTCTTACACTTAAGTGGGTTGCGCCTGGAGGGTTAAGCCTTTTGTTCTTTGCAAGTCTCTAGGGAAAACTCTCTCTCTCTCTCTCTCTCTCTCTCTCTCTCTCTCTCTCTCTCTCTCTCTCTCTCTCTCTCTCTCTCTTATCGTTGGAAGAATGCCATTCATATACTGTGATGTATTGAACACACTGAAATAAAAAGACAGATTAATGTTAAACATTATAGATAAACAAGTTTACATTTTTCTGCTAGCACCTTTCACAGTTCCAATTGTCTCAAGTATGAAATTCCTTGGGTGTTTAGTAGTTAACTTATACAGGAGGCGTAACTGCGGCCCAAACTTTGAGAAATAAATTACCAGTATATTCATTTAGCAACAGATGCCACAGATTTACGTGAGAGACCTTTGCCACGCGGACCCATTTAATTTCCCTTCTAAACTATATAGTGAAATATTTAGAGGAACAAGGTAAAGTGAAAGGAGAGAGAGAGAGAGAGAGAGAGAGAGAGAGAGAGAGAGAGAGAGAGAGAGAGAGAGAGAGAGAGCAGGTCATAGAAACCAGTCCTCTTTTACTCGGACCTAAGGAACAAAACAGCAATATGAGAAAAAAAAAGGACAAACAGCCCTCAAATATTTGAATAAGACCTTATCACCTGTTACCCATGATACACTGGCAGGCTCCCCACCCAGCTCTAAGGGAATTAGGTTAATGGCACGAATTATTTCATCCAGCACAGTTTTATCTTAGTCATCTCTGTAAACTTAGCACCCCCATATAACTGGATATAAAAACGTGAATATATGAACTTCGTAGGTTTATAAGTTAAAGCTATCTCTAAGACTTTTGATAGGTAATCGTTTATTGGGATGGAAGTTGAGTCCATATATATAAAATATATATATACATATATATATATAGCCTAATTGATTTTGTTTATATATTTGTTTATGTATATGTTTGAGTGCGTGTGAATACAGATTCGACTTGATCTTAATTCCACATTCAAAAATACGGGTCAGGTAATTGCAACGATTTGTTGCAGTCGAGGAAATGGTGAATGAATTTATTCAGCGACGATAAATTGATGCCGAGCCGATATAAACTAACACAACTTTCCTAATTATATTAAAGCAAAAGGGGCCTGATTAATTAAGGGTGGGAAGAGAAGGATTCGAATGCAGAAAATGTATTTTCACTTGATAGAAATGAAGAAATGTAAATATATATATATATATATATATATATATATATATATATATATATATATATATATATATATATATATATATATATATATATATATATATATATATATATATAGATGCAAAAGACTTTTAGTCTAGGCAGTAGATGTTCTTGACAAGGTTAAATTTCAGTTCTGACAAAATTTTACTGGTATTTATCAGGGATAGATATATAACGCGACTTCTTAAAAGGGTCATTTTAAGATTTTCTTTTTTTAATTGCAACGCTAATTGACGGCATTTATTTAATCAGTTGCTTCCCTTTTTCGCTACTTAGCATTCTACGCTTGTAATGCCTCATCTTCTCTTTTATTGAATAAATATTTTGCGGCAAAATAATGTAAATTTCGTCAATATATAATATTTTTGAATTAACTCTTCTTCATCTAAAACGTGCCCCGACTTCAATGACTGTGGACGCTGCGACGCCAGTTGACAGCATTGAATGAATGAATGAATGAATCAGTCTTCTGTTCCACTATTTACTGTTCACTACCTTTAATAATCTTTCTTGCTTTGATAATCCTTCTAGTTCGCCTTTATTCAGAAACTATTTTTAGTTGTCTGTAAAAGAAAATATTGTTCCTGCTTTGCCCGTCCGTCCGCACTTTATTCTGTCCGCACTTTTTCTGTCCGTCCTAAGATCTTAAAAACTACTGAGGCTAGGAGGCTGCAAATCAGTATGTTGATCATCCACCTTCCAATCATCAAACATACCAAATTGCAGCCCTCTAGCCTCAGTAGTTTGTATTTTATTTAAGGATAAAGTTAGCCTTAATGGTGCGTCTGGAAACGATTATAAGACAGGCCACCACCGGTCCGTGGTTAAAGTTTTATGGGCCGCGGCTTATACACAATTATACCGAGACCACCGAAAGATAGATCTGTTTTCGGTGGCCTTGGTTATATGCTGTAGCGGTTAGCCTATACAGAAAACTCGATTGCGCCGAAGAAATTTCGGGGCATTTTTTACCTGTTTCTTTTAGTAAATGATGAAATGGAGAATGAGATGGAGCGTATTTCTCAGGAAATGTATTTTTGTTTTTACGAAGAGGAATAAACTGAATATGTTTGTTAGGAAAGATATATTTCCAATCCACGTCTCTTTCATGTAGTCCGTTCCCATATTGCGCTTTGAGTTTTCTTTTGCACACGTTTGGTTAACCTTCTCTTGTAATAATGTCTAGTGCGCGTTAAGAATGTATGTTTCAGGTATTTATATATATACAATATATATATATATATATATATATATATATATATATATATATATATATATATATATATATATATATATATATATATATATATATATATATATATATATATAAGAAAACATGAAAATCAGAATACTTTTGTTGCAGTTTAATAAAAAAAAATTCTCCATTCAATTCTATAACTGGTTGGGCTTTCGCATTTATCATATAAATACATTCATACCGGTGTATGATATATATATATATATGTATATTCCGAAGTAACTCAGCGGATTACAGTGGCTGTAATTGAATATAATCTTTAAATGAACATCGACATATAATGAAGTATTATAATCAAATAGATTTACTGGTAGGGATTTGCGTCTCCCAGTACTAAGACTTTTAATTTCAGCCTGCTTACGGAAGGCTTGGGTATTTTTACCCATTAAAATAACACCTTTTTTCCTCACGAAGTTTTTGCTTTAATTCCATTGTTTCTATCCTTGATGAAAAACCAGCTTGGAAAATTCTGTTCTTATAAGTAGGCTAGTATTTACTTAAAGTAGCACAATTGCACTTTCGAAGGAAAAATTTCTTGTGGTTGTGTATAAGCCAAATATTTCAGAGGGTGCGCCATGCTTTAATAATTCTACTTGAATTTGTCAGTAAAAGGAAAGGAACAGTTGTTAACTATCTGCTATTTTTGAAACTGACTTTTTCAAAATTAAACAAACTTCAAGCGAAAATCAGTATATCTTTGTTGAAATTTAATAAAAAAAAAAATTTTTTTCTTCATTCAGTTCTCTAACTGGTTGGACTTTCGCATTTATCACATAAATACATTCACACAGGTATATATATATATATATATATATATATATATATATATATATATATATACTGTCTATGTGTGTATATGTATATATACATATATATGTCTCGTTGTATAAAAACGTACTTCATTTTATCTTTCTCCTGTTAAACTGACTGGGAGTCCACGAGGATAATGCTCTGCTGGATAATTCCCTAGGATTCACCAAGTTTATCGCTAATCCATTTACTAGAGTGAAACCATCCACGTAAAAGCATTTAGTAGGAAGAGGAAAATTGAATGCACTCATGTCATTTTTCGTTAGCCAAGGTGGACAGAAAATGTTAAAAATGGTAAATGTTAAGTGTTCAGTGCTTTTTATATATTTGCTTATGTTTACTGAAAAGAGAACAGGGTAATTTTAATGTAAAAAAATCAAAGCCAAGGAGATAACAATTGAATGTTGTGCAGGGAATATTAACAGAAATTTATCTCATTTATATTGCTACGATGAGTTCATTAAGTGAATACTTCTTTAACCGGACAAGAATCTGTTTTTTGTTTATCCACATTATTTATGATTAAAATCAAATATCCGGTGTTGTTGACCATGGTCAATGCAGTGCCTAACATATTTGAATTCGCAAAATCAAGGAAGGCTTATTGATATTTACTGGAGATTTCAATCTTGTGTTTGCAACAAAATTTCCAAAGGTTGAAGAGTATATTCTAAATCTCAAAGACTGACTGGCAGGGAGAGGAAAGAGTAATTTTGTTAGTTATTTAACTACATAATATAACTATCCCAATAATTATATTAAGTCAGAGAGAGAGAGAGAGAGAGATAATGTTGTCAGTAACTAGCACCATAATAAATCCTTCACATTTGTATCCGAATAGAGAGAGAGAGAGAGAGAGAGAGAGAGAGAGAGAGAGATAATGTTGTCAGTAACTAGTACTGTAATAAATCCTTCACATTTGTATCCGAATAAAGAAAGAGAGAGAGAGATAATATTGTCAGTAACTAGCACCATAATAAATCCTTCACATTTGTATCCGAATAAAGAGAGAGAGAGAGAGAGAGAGAGAGAGAGAGAGAGAGAGAGAGAGAGAGAGAGAGAGAGAGAATGTTGTCAGTAACTAGTACTGTAATAAATTCATCACATTTGTATCCGAATAAAGAGAGAGAGAGAGAGAGAGAATGTTGTCAGTAACTAGTACTATAATAAATCCTTCACATTTGTATCCAAATAAGTTTGAGAGAGAGAGAGAGAGAGAGAGAGAGAGAGAGAGAGAGAGAGAGAGAGAGAGAGAGAGAGAGAGAGAGAGAGAGAGAGAATGTTGTCAGTAACTAGTACTATAATAAATTCATCACATTTGTATCCGAATAAAGAGAGAGAGAGAGAGAGAGAGAGAGAGAGAGAGAGAGAGAGAATGTTGTCAGTAACTAGCACCATAATAAATCCTTCACATTTGTATCCGAATAAAGAGAGAGAGAGAGAATGTTGTCAGTAACTAGTACTATAATAAATCCTTCACATTTGTATCCGAATAAAGAGAGAGAGAGAGAATGTTGTCAGTAACTAGTACTATAATAAATCCTTCACATTTGTATCCAAATAAGTTTGAGAGAGAGAGAGAGAGAGAGAGAATGTTGTCAGTAACTAGTACTATAATAAATTCATCACATTTGTATCCGAATAAAGAGAGAGAGAGAGAGAGAGAATGTTGTCAGTAACTAGCACCATAATAAATCCTTCACATTTGTATCCGAATAAAGAGAGAGAGAGAGAATGTTGTCAGTAACTAGTACTATAATAAATCCATCACATTTGTATCCAAATAAGTCTGAGAGAGAGAGAGAGAGAGAGAGAGAGAGAGAGAGAG
This sequence comes from Macrobrachium rosenbergii, assembly GCF_040412425.1. Lineage (NCBI taxonomy): Eukaryota > Metazoa > Arthropoda > Malacostraca > Decapoda > Palaemonidae > Macrobrachium > Macrobrachium rosenbergii. Next base: position 22,551,097 of record NC_089741.1, on the reverse strand, counting down.
AGAGAGACTGTTGTCAGTAACTAGTACTATAATAAATTCATCACATTTGTATCCGAATAAAGAGAGAGAGAGAGAGAGAGAGAGAGAGAGAGAGAGAGAGAGAGAGAGAGAGAGAGAGAGAATGTTGTCAGTAACTAGTACTATAATAAATCCATCACATTTGTATCCGAATAAAGAGAGAGAGAGAGAGAGAGATAATGTTGTCAGTAACTAGTACTATAATAAATCCTTCACATTTGTATCCGAATAAGTCTGCGAGAGAGAGAGAGAGAATAATGATAATGATATTGATAAACGACATAACGATTACAATTGACGCCAACTTGCTGTATCCAGTGTAGCAGTCTATAGTAAAATAATTCCTTATTTATTCGAGATCAGGTCAGCCGGAGCTTGGGTCGATGGTCCAATATTTCAATGGTAATTGTCAGTGAAGAATCTAAAATCCACTGATTTACACGGTTGCAGATACTGCAACATCTGCTGCACGGCATGCAATAAGTATCAAAAGTTAAGTATACCTTAGTTTTACCAGACCACTGAGCTGATTAACAGCTCTCCTAGAGAGGGCTGGCCCGAAGGATTAGACTTATTTTACGTGGCTAAGAACCAATTGGTTACTTAGCAACGGGACCTACAGCTTATTGTGGAATCCGAACCACATTATACCGAGAAATTAATTTCTATCACCAGAAATAAATTCCTCTAACTCTTCATCAGCCGGCCGGGGAAATGAACTCCGGCCCATCGAGTGACAGTCCGCAGCTCTACCGCCTCACCCAACGAAGAGCTGCAATAAGTATCAAAACCATTACAAGCAATTTTATTCGTTCTGACGCTCCAAAGCCGTAATGCATTTCTAGTGTTTTGATGTGTAGTTTAGAAGTTCCTTTAACATTATTATTATTATTATTATTATTATTATTATTATTATTATTATTATTATTATTATTATTATTATTATTATTATTATTATTATAAATGAGCAACATTCATAGGAAGCATTTGAAAATATAGGAAATGAAAGAAAAATAAATATTGATCAGTCGTCATATGGGTTGATATTTACAAACATACTCAATAATTAAAGAAAAACAAAATGAAAAAATATGTGAAAGGAAAAATCCTTCATCAGCAAATGAATAAATCCCTTCATATCAGGATCTGGAGAAAAATACGATTCAAAAGTACATTACGTTAAACATATCTTCATTAAATTTATTGGCAGTTTGGCATTCTGTTTATGTAAATATGATTCCCATAAATATCTTTTTATTTTTTTTAAGAAGCAATTAATACCCGTTTTTATTAGTTTCCTGTAAAAGAAAACTATTGTGCCGGCTTTGTCTGTCCGCTCACACTTTCTTCTGTCCGCACTTTTTCTGTCCGCCCTCATATCTAAAAAACTATTGAGGCTAGAGGGCTGAAAATTTGTAAGTTGATCATCCACCCTCCCATCATCAAACGTACCAAATTGCAGCCCTCTAGACTCAGTGTTTTTATTTCATTTAACTTCAAAGTTAACCATGATCGTGCGTCTGGCAACGGTATAGGATGGGCCACCACCGGTCCGTGGCTAAAGATTCATGGCCCGCGGCTCATACAGCATTATACCGAGACCACCGAAAGATAGATCTATTTTCGGTACGCTGTAGAGGCTGTACTGAAAATTCGATTGCGCCGAAGAAACTTCGGCGCATTTTTTACTTGTTGTGGTAGTTTCTTGCTAAGGATAACTTTGATTAAATTAGTGGTGGGTAATTATTATTGCCTCAATTTCAGTCAGCAGATTTAATTAATATTTAGCATCTCCATATACACTGCACACACATTCATGCATACACATTTTTAAAACATTCGCAAATATACAATTCATAAAACCATCTCCGAAAAGCGGACTTCAAAAGACATGAAAACGTATGAAGAAGCAAAATTTTTACCCCGTTTATCAAGCAGAAAGTTTCCCCGTCCCCCACCCCCAACCCCGACCCAATTTTTGGGGGTGGGGTCACGACCCGCTCTCGAATAGCGAATTCATAACTCAAGTCCTTATCTCTTACCCGGAAGGGCTTTTAGGCTGATAATGTTTCTTCTGGGTCCTGCCTCCCCCTCCGGAGGAGGAGGAGGAGGAGAGAAAGGAGGCGATAAAACTTTGCATCCCGAGGAGCGTGGAGGCTCAAGTTGGCTCTAAACAGAATTACTCTCACGGCTTCCGGCAGATCTCGAGGCTGCGTCTGCTTTCTGTTCTCGGGGAAATAGAAATATTGCTAGGGTGCGTTCGTTTTCCGCTCGCGAGGCAATAGTCATTGCTAGGAGGCAGCTGTTTATTTTCATATTGAAAGACAGATATTGTCTGAAAAAGAAAAACAATTAAAAGTCCTGCTTTTTTTTCTGAGATAAGAATCTCACTGAAAACAGTGCGTTGTCTTTTTTTATGAAAATAGAATTATTGATAGAATGCGTCGCTTTTCTGTTACTACGGAAATAAAAAAATAATGAAAGAAAACAGCTGTTTCTTGTTTTTACGGAAGAGAAACAGGAATATTGCTAATGTGTCTGTTTTCCGTTCGTAAAGAACAGAAAAGTCTCCAGAATGAGTTTGTTTTTCTGCTTGAATTGATATAATTTCTTTATTTATTTTTTTTATTAGAAAAAAGAGAACAATTGGCAGTTGAGGAATCTGTCGGTCGATTGAACTTTATGCGCCTCGTACCCATAAAACGACGATCATTGAACCTAAAGGTCAGGGTTGCAAAATGGACACAGTCAATTGAATGTTGATGTAAAGAATGCGAAAGGAATGAGATTCAAGATATAAGAAGAATGTGTGGTATATGTAACGTAAAGGAGAAGGCTAGGGAGGGAAGCTCGTCAGAGATGCTATGGCCATGTAATAAGAAGAGAGGAGGTGGAACTAATCAAGAGAGCTAAGAACATGCCAGTGATGGGGAAGAAGAGTGTGGGGCGTCAGCGGATCAGATGGTTGGATGAGGTGGGACTTGGTGAAGAAGATGCAAGGAATAGAAATAGATGGAGAAAGTTGACTCGAGCGGCCAACCCTGCTATACAGTTGGATTAATAAGGTCGAAAGGAGAAGAAGTAAAGAATGCGAATAAACCTCGTAAGGAACACATATGGTCTGTTCTTCATTGGAGGGGTGGCTAGAGCTCTCGGCTAGCACGCTGCTGGCCCAGCGTTCGAGTCTCCACTGGCCAATGAAGAATTAGAGGAATTTATTTCTGGTGATAGAAATTCATTTCTCGTCATAATGTGGTTCGGATTTCACAATAAGCTGTAGGTCCCGTTGCTAGGTAACCATGGTTCTTAGCCACGTAAAGTAAGTCTAATCCTTCGGGCCAGCCCTCGGAGAGCTGTTAATCAGCTCAGTGGTCTGGTTAAACTAAGATATACTATGTGCGAATAAGTGTTGAAGCATCCTGTGAGATGACAAAAGGAAAATAGATTGATATTTAATTTCACGGCTGATATAGTCCTCAGGTGCGAAATTAGCTTATCGTTTAGTCAAGACCTTAGTGGGAACGTTAAGGAACTGTTATTCATGATCCACATGCACTGTCAGATTGAAAGTTCTACTTTTCGGGTTCAGAATTTGTTCGTTTAATGTACAGTACTTTCCCGAGAGCCCCCAGACCAAGACCTAAATATACTTCAGGGTAATGAATTCTGTCTCGAGACCGTCTGCCCATTTTTGATCTCCACTAGAATCTTATTGTGAATCATGAAATATCGTTCTTGATAAGCGATCATTGATATTTTAATGGAATCTTTTAATGGCATGGAGACTAAGACGGAGATTGCTCTAGAAATTATGGTTGGTCTCTGTAGTTCACTTCTTTAAAACAGTCTTTTAAAAATGTCTTATGAGTGGAAGATTTAGGAAGGACATGAAAATTAACATATTGTACTCTCAAAACGCAGACAAATTATAGTATTCTGCATTCTCTATATCTGACAAATTCTATTCGCTAAACGAAGAATCTCAGCTTGTACGGACATATTTTGAATTCTACCTTGTAGTGTAGAAACGCGAGATAAAGCAGATTTTATACCGCAAAGCCAAATGCAAAAGATTTTTCTCAAAGTCTGCCAAAACATCCTCAACCTGTTGGGCGGCATCGTTGAGATAATGAAAACCAATAGACCTACTTCTTACACATCTTAGAATTTAAGATTTTCCTTTGAACTTCAGAATAGATTTTGCTGACGTTCCTTGCTCACTGAAACGGTCGGGGTTTTACGCAGTTATAAAAATTTTAGTCGACTGATTTAATTATGCAAACCGGAATTGTTTGATTTAATTATGTAAACAGGCGTGACTTGAATAAATCTTTTTTTATTATCAGAAAGACCATCGAGTTTGAGTGTGATAGCAATGTTATTACACGTAACAAATATTTTAAAGGAACAATGTATTTTGAGGGGTATCAGCACGGCAGAAATAGCACAGACTGAGGCAACTGTTTGCAAGCAGAACAAGACCCCATCGCAAGAGAGGAAAAAAATGAAGACCCTCCAGGTACCTTTACCTCGTTAACGGAATCCAAAAAACTTACCCTGATTTTTGTATGGCCCTAGAAGGGGAATGCTAAGGGAACTTTTTGAGAAACGCCGGGAACTCGATAACTCAAAACCTGTATTCATCGTCGTGTCTTCACATTTTAAAGGTAAAGGGAACGGTTATATTACACCACTTTTCTATTGCTCTTGGTAACGTTAATTGAAAGTTGATATTTATCATCTAACAGATGCTCCTTGATTCAAAACATGTCAGCTGTAATTAAGGTTATATTTATTTTTCATTAGAAATTTAACGTATTAAAAACAAACGAAAAATGAGAGCGCCTCGTCTTAGCGTATTATATTTATAGAAAAGTGAGCTTATTAAAAAAATAATTTCATTATAACGTGCTCTCTGTGTATGTCAGCAACTAGTCAAGAAGCATAAAATAAAATAGAAAATGTTATTTTATTACGGAAATATTTTCTTCCATTTTTGTTCATTATTGTAAATGCTGCAGTCTATATTCTCTCTCTCTCTCTCTCTCTCTCTCTCTCTCTCTCTCTCTCTCTCTCTCTCTCTCTCTCTCTCTCATCTTTATTAGCCTTCCAGAATTGCGCAACATCATAACGTGCTCTCTGTGTATGTCAGCAACATGTGACCGACTTGGAAACAACTATGCTGGCCGGGTTAAAAGGATTTTCTCAGTCTTGGGTCTGAGGTTAGCGGCAGTATCCCTTTCAGAGACTGTTAGAAGTTCTTGTACATATACATATATATATTATACATATAATAACTTCTCACGTGAAGATAAAGGAAGTGCTACCAAGACTTTCAACTTTATTCCAAAGTCATCTTCAGGGTACTCTGAAGATGGTTTTGGAATAAAGTTTAAAGTCTTGGTACCACTACCTTGTACTTTCACGTGAGAATTTATCATTATACCTCATCCACGGGACCATTATGGAAGTTACATTATAATATGTATATATATATATATATATATATATATATATATATATATATATATATATATATATATATATATATATATATATATATATAAAATAGAGAGAGAGAGAGAGAGAGAGAGAGAGAGAGAGAGAGAGAGAGAGAGAGAGAGAGAGAGATAGTCTTCTCTCTCTCTCTTAATAAGAAGAATTAAATTATCAACCAAAGCTTTTCAGGGTTCAAGAATCCGCTAGTCGATCACAAGTCCTTTTCCTTTCTTAAACCGAACCTTCCTGTGCATCTTCAAAACTTTACATTTATCTTCCTCCGGCGTCATATCTCCAAGGACATCAGTGGGGCAGGGTTAAGGGCTGGCATCCTCATTCCAGATGTATTTATTATAAAACGGATGATTACCACCTGGCGCTACCTCTCAGGTGAAAAAGCCGTATATTTATGTACGAGCAAAATATTCTACGTTTCTAATTCTGAACAGACGAGTCAACCGTGAACATTCTCATTAAAAAAAAGGAGATTAACTCTCACCTTGTGGCATTGTGAGTGCCTCGGGACACTCGAATATTCATCAGAGACTCTGAGACTTGGAAAGTCACCAAAAGGTCATGTTATATAAAGAGACATTAAAGTGTCTTCCTCAAGCTTTGAAATACCTTCAGGAATATCATCGCTTTAATAGAGTAAGCGTAATGGTTCGTTCCCAGAGTTTCCTTTGTAGTGTTCCTCAGAGAATATCAAATGAAATAAGTATCAAAAGTGTATTCTTTTTCTGTTTGACATTCGATATATTTATTTTTATCCCCTTTGATCCAGTGGCGAATAAAGTATAGGGATCGTTTTGCCTCTTGTTTTTTTTTATCTGATTTTGGAGACTTTTATTGCCTTCTTTATTAATAGTTTGCTGCATGTGACAACGTTTGTCAGGTAAGAATATGGGCTAGGTGCAATAATGTTACTAATTACATGAAGATCGGATGTAACCATGCGGCAAGACTGGGCACTGCATCCCGTCATTTCGAACGTTACCACTTCCCCTTTGAGAGTTGGTCCTTCCCTCCACGACCCCCCTTGCATGTGTGAGTAAAATTCCTTCCCAGATTTACAGGAAAATGAAAAATAAAGAGAAAAAGAATGGGTATTTTTATTCTTAAGCCCAACAAGTCTAACCAGAGTAGTAGACTATAAGAAACTAACGTTATAAGGCGATACCTTTGCATTTTTGCATAAACTTTGAATATTAGTTCGTCACTCTTGTCAAGAGAATATAATGAGTATAATTAGAGAATTTTTAATTTTTTCCTAGGGAATTTTTAATTTTTTCCTAGAACTTGCTCCCCCCCTAGAAATTGCTGACGGCCCCCTAGGGGGGCGCGCCCCCCAGGTTGAGAACCACTGCTCTAGACCATTATTTCGACAACCGTATTTTCATTATTCTTACATAAGTCATTGCTTATTGAATGCTGAAGCACTTGTGGTGCCCATTATTTCAAGTGAACACCTTTATTTCCGATAAGATTTCTTATTCTAAAGTTGAGTAGTCAGAAGGTAAAAATACTGTCCCATTTGCTATATTCTGCCAATAGCTATTTAAGCTCGTAAGGGGCCTGTGTCGTCGGTGCACCTCACGGTTCACTGTAGGCGTTACTTGAGGTTCTTTCCAGCGTCCCTTCGGCACCTAGCTGCAGCTACTTTCATTCCATTTACTGTATCTCCGTTCATATTCTCTCTCTCTCATCTCGCTTTCCACCCTCTCTCTTAACAATTATTTCGACATTATTTTAAGCGCTGAATGACCTCATAGGTCCCTGTGCTTGGCCCTTGCCCTAAATTTTATATTCCAGTCCAGTCCAATCCAATAGCTGTTTAAGCCATTAACTCATGACCGTTATCATTAATGCAACTCTGATTCTGTAGTGAAACTTTAGTCTTATATAATACGTTCATATGATTGGCAATCATCGGATGACACGGTTCAGCGACTTTCTTTTCTTATACTTCGAAGCTTTGGAATTCTCTTTTTGTTTCTATTTTTCCCTGTTTCTTATAACATTTCTTCCTTTAAGAATTTATGGTGATTATTTCTTCTTTTGAGATATATCAGTTATGCATGCTTACAAGCTTTTCATTGGTGTGACCATTTTATTTTAAGTGATTTACATTTTACTTTTCTTTACTAAATTCAAAGTTTAACTGTCACATCTCACCTAATTTTAGATATGCTTTTCTTTTTATTTGAAGTATTTTACATTTCCCGTATTACGCTAAAATCGCTCTTCACAACTTTCAAAAGAGACAAGTGAAATTCTTGCAACAGAAACATTTTTTGCCTTTTCTCTATTTCTCTCACCACAGTCAAAGACGTTTCCCCTATCAGGCGTCCCCAGTACTGGCGTGACAGCCAGATTCAAAACATGTTTGACCCCTTGAAAGGGCCACCCTTTTTGTGCCTGGGCTGTGTTTACATTCAGACGCTAAGCATTGTGGGAAACTTGAAAACAGGCGTTGGGGATTGGAGAGATAGTTGAATGGGGAAGGTGGTTGGCTTGCTGCAGCAAAAAACAATTTTTTGTTTGTTGAATGAATTATATTGTTAGGTTGTCCATGTAACAATGCTTAGTAATAATGCCTTACTGTTTGTTTGTCTCGTTTGTATAAGCGTGTATAATGATACTTAATTTAATTATATTTATAGGTTGTTCATGTCAACAATATTTAGTGATAGTACCTTATTGTTTGTTCCGTTAATATAAATGAGTTATATGATACTTCAAAGATATTTCTGTGAGGGATAACCAAATTTGGCACGTTGTTTATAATTGTGCTTTATGGTTATTCGTAGATACGAATTTTTGTGACGGTTAAAGAATTTGGTCAGTAGTTCAAGGCTGGCAATGGTCTTCTTGTCCTAGTAATAAATGTTAGGATCTACGGTTTTTTTTGGGGGGGAGAGGGTAAGACAATTTGGAAATTGGTTAAAAAAAATGATTTTTTGTCATACCGAAGGAATATTATATGTTACACGCAGTAACATACAGCATCAGCAAAATCCGAATGTAAGTTTTTAAGTCATCGTCGTCCTTATAATAATGATAAAATGAATATAGCTACTTTGAATAGCAAAATTTCATAATAAAAACCATTGTAATGCAAAAATTCGAAATGTTGTTTCGAATACTGTTTTAAAGAGTAAAAGCACAAAGGGCTCAATTACTATGATGATAACATAAAATAATGATTTTATAAAGTGGACGGAACGCTGATCTTAGGGAAACAGTTATACGAATGTTTAGAGAATGTAAGAGTTTTTCACTCTCAGGTGCGTGACGTCACAATATCCATAGGGCTAGAACCCACACCAGAATCAAAGGTAACACAACTGTTTTACTTCACCAGCGATGAAAGATGGCTAGAGAAGAAAATTGACATTTCTGTTGTTCTCCTAAGACCATGTAAGCCTCGGAGTTAGGTGTGCTTAACGTTAATACTTTGCTGAATTCATCATCATTACTCTAATTAACAAGAGATCACGTTACAAGACTTTCTATTTGATTAAATAAAAAAATCATCAAACTGTCTTTCGCAGCAACCGTCAGTTACTGGTACTTGAGTATAAATGGAACTTAACGATACACTGCTATTCTCTCTTTAAACTACTGCGTCCTCACTTTTGCCTACTTGACTTTGTCTATTGTTTTGCCTCTTGTTTTTTATCATTCCGTACTGGAACATGACACATCTGTTTATAAATCGTAGATTCGTTGTTAATAAAACAAAAAAAGTTACTGGATATGTAACGGAAACATCGTTTTAAAAAATTAGCAGAAATTACTTGCAGCATAAAGATGAGGCCTTTCTGTAGCTGTCCCATACGAGATAGCTGGAATCAGGACGAAAGGGGGGAAAGAAAGGAAACGTAATATGAAAACATGCGGTATAACATAGAGAGAGAGAAAGAGAGAGTTAAACCGAGCGTGCTTCATAGTCAACGTCGGAGCTTTTGTTTCGTTAAACCTGTTGTAAAAACTTCCGGACTGAAATTCATGAATACAAAATTTTCAGAGTAGCATACACTCGAAAGCTGCTTTGCCTTATTAACTAAAACTCGCGGCATACAGTGATGTTTTTACATCATTCTGGTAGACTCAGCTTGATTATGCTGACGTGGCGATCTTTACCTGCTCTTTGGAGGTCTTGTTTTGTAAGGAGACCTTTCAGATCTTTCCTAGATAGTGAACCCCCAGGAAAGTTCGGGGGTCGTTATCTAGGACTAATATTTCTTTTGGGTCATTATCCTTATGGTATTTACAGTTTTTTGGTTATGTTTTTACGGTAATTCCCAACGGGCTTGTACTAAACACGCTGCAAAGGTAGATACATACCGGGTTAAAACCCTTGGGGGTCACTATGTAGGAAAGATCCGACCTTTCACACTAGGCCTTGAGTTATTCTGAAGAACAGCAGTGAAAAGCGTTATTCTGAAGAACAGCAGTGAAAAGCGTCAGCTTGATATGGTATAGAAGAGCTGCAATGCGTAAAAAGAATAAAATATGAAAATACTAAGCTTAAAAGGTACGGAAGGGACAACATATAACAACAATTATGCACGAATGTGAAATGGATTATGTTCAGATAAGATCAACCATAATGAAAAGTTTAAAGTATTGTATCATGCTTTTTTAAGGAGCAGACTGTCCTTTATTTCGTCTAATGCCTATGCATATGCGACATATGCAACTTTCTGGTACCTTTGCCCATGTTCTTAGTGGCTCCTCCAATCCTCGAGACTGAAGTCTTCGTAGAATCGTGCTTATCTTCTAGTACTCCCCGTAGGGAGGTGGTGCCGTCAGTGCACCTCGCGTGGTGCACTGTAGGTATCGCTTATGTTCTTTGCAGCGTCCCTTCTGCCCCTACCTGCAACCTCTTTCATTCCTTTTACTATACCTCTTTCTTGCATATGACTTCCCACCCTCTCTGTCAGTTGTTTCACAGTGCAGCTACGAGGTTTTCCTCCTGTTACACCTTTCAGACCTTTTACTGTCAATTTCCCTTTCAGCCCTGAATGACCTCATAGGTCCCAGCGCTTGCCCTTTGGGCTATACTCTATATTCCTATTCCTCTCCCTATCTTCTAGTGCTCCCAGTGCTCCAGAATGGCAATGAGGCTCAGGATATCACCAGTTTACAAACCGAGAGCTCCTCACTAGCGACGGTTAGCGATACAGTAAACTTTGGAGTAGTCGACCTGCCTAGAAACAAATTGATTCCTGTTGTGCCTCTGTTAGGCCTAGCCGGTGAATGAGGTGCCTGGTAGTTTGTGGAGGGCAGCGGCTTGCAAGCGAGGTAGGGTTGGCTTGTGATTAGGAACTTCTTCCCGAAAGACCTGCTGAGAACCAAATTGGTAACACCTTTTTTGGCGTTTAGTTCTCCAAGCGGAAAAGACTTACGATGTGACACATACATACATACATACATATATATATATATGTGTGTGTATGCATAAATCTATCTGTCTATCTATCTATCTATCTATCTATCTATATATATATATATATATATATATATATATATATATATATATATATATATATATATATATATATATATATATTGTATGTGTTTTTTTAGTATGCCCGTACGCCTTTTCGTTTTGAAATGTGGCTGCAAAAGGTCTTACCGTCCCACATTTTAAGTACAATAATTTAGAAAATAAATACATACATACATACATACATATATATGTATGCATGTATGTATACATATATATATATATATATATATATATATATATATATATATATATATATATATATATATATATATATATATATATATATATATATATATATATATATCGAGATATATGAGTTGACATTTCGCCGAGCGAAATCTGGCGAGACGTCGATGATCGTGAGGTCATTCTCCTTCAGTTCCCTTGAACTTTTTCTATTTAACTTTTTCCGGAGTTATACCAATTATACTCCTCCAAACTTTCAAACTTTCTGTTCCTTTATTTTTTACCGGTCTTTACCTATTGTGGCACTTTTGTAAAAGTTTGTGGAAGAGAGCAGAAGTTTTTGACTCTCGGGTTGTGTATTGTTTGGTATATTTAATTTTCATTCCAAGTTTTGACATTGTTAAGTTGCCTTGTACGTCTTTGTTTTGAGTACTAATATTATTTAGGGACCATGCCTTTCTTCCTGAATGTCATGCTCAGTCAGATAATTAATTCAGCAAAGTTGAGTTGATATGAATTCTATTTTTATACGACGTGTAATGCGTGTCTTCTCGAAAGGCAGGGCCGAAGGAAAATTGTAAAAAGACAATTGCTAATGTATTTACGCTTTGTGCAGACCAAACTTTTCGTAAAGTTACTTCTTTCATATTTTTGTGGGAAAGAGACACCGGTTACGAGGATCAAAACAGGTACATTATGGATGACAGGTGGGGGAGGGTTGGTACCAAATCGTGATTGGCCGAGCCGTTGCTCTCGAAGAGTTGATTGGTCGACTGTTCTTATTTGATGATTGGGTCGGAGATGGACGTTTGTTGGTACTTGTTTGGTTGCAGCTCAAGTGTCCCCCTGGATAGCCAAAGAGAAGGATCTGCAGAACTTTCGTGA
>NC_089741.1:22521491-22536491 GCF_040412425.1 Macrobrachium rosenbergii | reverse complement strand
TAATATACGTACAAGCACGTATACGAGACAGCCCAAAACCATGCTTACATTGATCATTCCTTTGATTCAAAAGTAAGAAAACATGGAATGATACAAAGATTACGATGAGAAATGATAATAAATGGAAAAGTTACAAACAGTCACATAATACTCCATTCTACTTATGTTGTATATGTTCGTGAACATCTTTTAAACTATTGCTCTCTATCCCCGCATGATTTCTAACATCCGGCAGAGCCATCGCATTACTTCATTTCATTTCTCTATCAACTTCCTCTGCAACTCCCGTCTACGTCACAGAATCTGGCATTCCTATGACTTACTCAGGTTCAATCGATTGAATTGTCGTTATGCCATGAGAAAGAACCTTTTCGTAGTGACTTCCGTTAAGAGGTCTTTGTTGCTGATTCACGGAAGTACATGACGAGAGACAAATAGACCGACAGGTCAATTTATCGTGTTATTTTCTACATATTCACGAACAAGCATAACGACAGATTGATACTTTCAAATCTTCGTCACTGCTGTAGGGTATTGAACTGTATGTATATATATGTATGTGTATATATATATATATATATATATATATATATATATATATATATATATAGTATATATATATATATATATATATATATATATATATATATAGAGAGAGAGAGAGAGAGAGAGAGAGAGAGAGTGTGTCAGGATGAGATATTTGTTACATCTTCTCAGACAGACCTTACCTTACAGACCTTACAATTCGTTCGGGTTGCCCCAGGTCCCTCAGTGTGAGGCGCCTTTGATGTCTACCAGAGAGTTGCTAACGCATCTTCCGGTATATTTTGCATCTTCCAGTCTTGGATGGTCTGGGATGCATCTTAGATATTTGTCGAGCTTATTCTTAAACACATCTACGCTCACTCCTGTTATGTTCCTCAGATGAGCTGGTAGCGCACTGAATAGACGCTGCATTATCGATGCTGGTGCGTGGTGGATTAATGTCCTGTGTGCTTTCCTTAATTTTCCTGGTATAGTTTTTGGCACTATTATTCTACCTCTGCTTGCTCTTTTTGATAATTTTAGTTCCATGATATTTTCGGTAATTCCTTCTATCTGTTTCCATGCTTGAATTACCATGTAGCGTTCTCTTCTCCTTTCAAGACTATATAAATTTAAGAATTGTAGTCTTTCCCAGTAGTCAAGGTCCTTAACTTCTTCTATTCTAGTTGTAAATGACCTTTGTACACTCTCTATTTGTGCAATATCCTTTTGGTAGTGTGGGTACCATATTATATTGCAATATTCAAGTGGACTACGTACGTACGTTTTATAAAGCATAATCATGTGTTCAGCTTTTCTTGTTTTGAAGTGCCGGAACAACATTCCCATTTTTTTGCTTTGCATTTTGCCAATAGAATTGCTATTTGATCATTGCATAACATATTCCTATTCAACATCACACCAAGGTCTTTAACTGCTTCCTTGTTTGTGATTGTCTCATTATTAGGTCCTTTATATGCATATAGCATTCCTACTTTATCACCATAGTTCATTGATTCAAATTTATCAGAGTTAAATACCATCCTATTTATCTCTGCCCATTTATATATTTTATTTAGGTCTCTTTGTAGCGAGTTCCTATCTTCATCACAAGCAATTTCTCTACTTATTCTTGTGTCATCTGCGAAACTTCTTACTACTGAGTCCTTAACATTACTGTCTATGTCTGCAATCATAATCACAAACAGCAATGCAGCTAACACTGTACCCTGTGGTACACCGGATATTACTGTAGCTTCATCCGATTTCTCATCTTTTGCAATCACTATCTGTTTTCTGTTTTGCAAAAATTCTTTTATCCATCTTCCTACTTTGTCAACAATGTTATGTTTTCTAATTTTTCGCTAATATATTATGATCTACCTTGTCAAAAGCTTTTGCAAAGTCTAGGTAAACCACATCTGTATCTTTTCATTTATCATATTTTTTATATATGCTTTCATGGTGGACTAACAGTTGGGTTTGTGTACTTTTTCCGGGTACAAAACCATGTTGTCCTATATTGAACAATCTATTTTTCATTAAATGTTTCATTATATTTTTTTTATTACCCTTTCATATACTTTAATAATATGAGATGTCAGACTCACAGGCCTATAATTACTTGCCTCTAGTCTTGAACCACTTTTGAAAGTAGGAGTAATATATGCTAATTTATGCTCATCATAAATCTTGCCTGTATCTATACTTTGTCTTAATAATATTGCTAGCGGCTTTGCGATTGAATGAACCACTTTCTTTAACAATATGACAGGTACTCCATCTGGTCCTGCTGCTGATCCATTTTTAATTTCATTAATAGCCTGCACAATATCGGCTTCTGTAATATCTATATCTGATAAGTATTCAGTATTTTCATCTCTTATTTCTGTATCATTATCTTCATTTTCAATTCTAGGTGTAAATTCACTCTTATATCTTTCTGCTAATATGTTACATATTTCCTTTTTTTCATTCGTTAATCGCCCTTCAATTCTTAGAGGGCCTATTTCTACTTTTATTTTATTCATCTTTTTGCATATGAATAAAAAATTTTAGGTTTTGCTTGATATTTTGTAGTGTCATTTCTTCTAGGTTCCCTTTTTCATTTTCTTTTGATTGTATAATCTTTTGTTCTGCATTTTCTATCTTACTTTTAGTTCCATCACTTTCCATGCATTCTTTTCTTTTGCAAGAGCTTTTTCCACTTTCTAATTTTCTGGAACAAGATCCTTCTGTCTCTTGGAATTCGTGACTGATGATTACTTTTTCTTCGGTATATATTTTTCCACTATTTCCTCTAATATTTTATATAATATATCGGTATTTACCTGTATATCATCACTTACAAATATATTTTCCCATTCTTTGTTTAATTCTTCATTTATTTTTGACCAATTTATATTCTTACTATAGAAATTGTATTTTCCATATCCTTCCCATTTTTCGTTTCTTGCTTTTCTTTGTTTTCATATGTTCTGGAACGGACTGTTAGTTCTATGACATTATGGTCCGAAATACTCGTGTTATATACTATTATTTCTTTAACATAGTTCACCTCATTCACAAATACTAGATCTAAAATATTATCCTTTCTTGTTGGTAGGTGATTTATTTGCTGAATGTTATGTTCTAGTAGCATATCTAATAGCTTTTCAAATTGCCTCTTATCTTCTGCACTACTATTGCTCTTTTTTTTATATGTATAAATACAACCACAGTCTCCTATTCGTTCTTTCCATTCTACAAAAGGAAAGTTAAAGTCTCGGTTAGGAGTATAGTCCAGTCCTTGTGATTTCTACATATTTCATCCAATTTTTCAATTATTATGTCAAACTCTTTAGTATTAGGGGTCTATATATTACAATGTTCACTAATTTTTCAGATTCAAATTCTACCGCTATTAATTCACATTCTGTGTTACTATATTTCTCACAGATTTTTCCTTGATTGGCATCTCTCCCATATATCGTGGTTCCCCCTTGATTTCTATTTTTCTATCTGATCTATAAGTTTGGAAACCCTTTATCTGGTCATCATTACCAGTCTCTTGGGAATACCAGGTTTCACTTATATTCAATATTTCTATTTTTTCATTTTGGGTTAGTTCTTCTAAGAACTCTATCTTTCTTTTGAGTTACTCGAAACTAAACCCTGCGCGTTCATCACTATGATGGTTTGCGTATTATCTCCATTATCTAATATGGGTAATAATAAGGATTTTCCCATGTCTCTTTCCTGTTCTGATATGTTGATCTTTTTTCATTTCCAGAAATTCGTACATTAAAAATCCAACTTTTCCATTATACTTGTTCTTCCAGCTTCATATTTATTCACTTTGTGCATAAACCTGCACTTATCTCCATATCTGCACCATCCCTTAGCATCATAGATACATTGCTTGTTCCTTGTGCTATATCTAGGTGCTGATGGCTCATATCGTGGTGCTGACATTTCATAATGTGTTGTTGGCTTGTTTTTTGCCTTCATCACATGATCTTTGTTCTTTTCTTTATTTGTTTCATTTTTACCTTGATTTTTTATATGTATTTGATTTTGATTTTGGTTTTTCATGGCTACAGGATGCATGTACCTACATTTCTTATTAAACCTACATCCATTTCCTTCTTTCCATTTTCTACATATTTTTGGATGTAGATCGCTGCATTCCTCTTCATAGCCATCTAGATATGCACATTTGCCATATATCTCATAATTGTGACATATCTTGGGATGTTTGTAATAACATCTTTCACCAAACCTGCAATTCCCTCTTTTCAAAAGGGTGCATACTGTGTCTTTCTTTTCTTTTTTTTTTTTCTTGTTCTTTCCCATCAGTATGTAGATCCGGGTACAACCTCTTTGGGATTTTATTTTGATTTATCATGTCATAATTTATTTCTTCATAAGTATGTTGCTGTATTGCCTCATATGTAGAATCTATGAGTTTCTCTGCATCCATACTATTATCCTGTTCTTTGTTTTCATTAATCTTTTCCCTCTCTTCAGTCTTATTTTCTTCTTTTCTATTTTCCTCTTCTTCCTCTTCTTCATCCTCTTCATCTTCTTCATCCTCCACAATCTGTACATTAAGTCTTGATTTAATGACCTTGTCTATCCATACTAGACATGTTGAGCAAAATATTTTTGTGTCCTTATTTCTATTTTGCTCAACTTCAGCACATGAAGGGTGTGTCGGTACGTGGCAAGCATAGCATTTCCTAATCAGGTTTTGTGGATTTACAATGCTATACCACACTCTACATAGTTTACATGCTTTAGGCATCCGTTTGCCTATTGCATCAATCAATATATTCACTAATTCCACCGTATTTATTTTCTTTGATGGAATGTGTTGATTTTTGTAGATTTTCTTTATAAGTCTTTTGATAACTTGAACTTTCATTGGTATCCCTTCTATTATTTTCATTATATTTTCTACAGATTTGCTCCAGTTTGAAGGATCGTATCCTTTCAATATGTCTGTGAATGATTTCACATCTTTTTGGTCGATGTTGCAATTTATCTCCACGATCAGCAAACCAAGTTCCCTTCCTGCCAATTCATCATATTGAATATCTCCTATGCATGCAAGATTTCTCCACCTTTTTGCCACTATTGGTTGACTCCTCCATGATTTTCAGAATTTATTAATTCACTCGTAAACAACTTATTAGACGGTTTATCACTCTAATCTGATATTAAGCTAATCACCGATAGTTCACGAACACTTTTAGCTATATTTCATTCGCTAATTGTATGTAAGACGCGTATTATCGGGTAGATTATCCAGACCATGAATGATTACGTCTCACCGAGAGAATGTCACATCACAGACAAGACAAGAGAGAGAGAGAGAGAGAGAGAGAGAGAGAGAGAGAGAGAGAGAGAGAGAGAGAGAGAGAGAGAGAGAGAATGTCAAGATGAGATATTTGTTACATCTTCTCAGATAAAAAGGACGGGGGGGAGAGAGAGAGAGAGAGAGAGAGAGAGAGAGAGAGAGAGAGAGAGAGAGAGAGAGAATGTCAAGATGAGATATTTGTTATATCTTCACAGACAAACAAGACGAGAGAGAGAGAGAGAGAGAGAGAGAGAGAGAGAGAGAGAGAGAGAGAGAGAGAGAGAGAGAGAATGTCAAGATGAGGTATTTGTTACATCTTCAGAGACAAACAAGACGACAGAGAGAGAGAGAGAGAGAGAGAGAGAGAGAGAGAGAGAGAGAGAGAGAGAGAGAGAGAGAGGAGAGAATGAATGTCAAGATGAGATATTTGTTACATCTTCTCAGATAAAAAGGACGAGAGAGAGAGAGAGACAGAGACAGAGAGTAAGTTTGTGTGCGTGAGAAAGAGAGGAGGAAAGGGAAGGAGTGAAAGAGAAGCATTGTGTCTGTGTTTGTGTGTGAGAGAGAGAGAGAGAGAGAGAGAGAGAGAGAGAGAGAGAGAGAGGAGAGAGAATGAATGTCAAGATGAGGTATTTGTTACATCTTCAGAGACAAACAAGACGACAGAGAGAGAGAGAGAGAGAGAGAGAGAGAGAGAGAGAGAGAGAGAGAGAGAGAGAGAATGAATGTCAAGATGAGATATTTGTTACATCTTCTCAGATAAAAAGGACGAGAGAGAGAGAGAGAGACAGAGACAGAGAGTAAGTTTGTGTGCGTGAGAAAGAGAGGAGGAAAGGGAAGGAGTGAAAGAGAAGCATTGTGTCTGTGTTTTGAGAGAGAGAGAGAGAGAGAGAGAGAGAGAGAGAGAGAGAGAGAGAAGCAATGCATTAAGGAATGCCTAACCTTTCGAAGAAATTCCTGTCTAATACCACTTTTCGACTTCAGAACAACACAAGTGAATTGAGGCATTAAACATTCGTATGAATCATTTGCTATTCCGGAGACATTTACCAACTCCATTCTCGGCCTTCTTTTGACATTTTCCTTCGTCTTCTTTGTCACAAAATAAAAAAAACTGATACTTTACATTCTACAATAGAATTTTTTACAATTTTTACTTGACCGACATATAAAATTTCCGTATTTTTAGGCTTCCGTCCAACAACGAATTCACACACATATATACATAATATATACATATATATAATAAATATATATTTATATATGTGTATATATATATGTATGTATATGTATCAATATATATATGTATATATATATATATATATATATATATATATATATATATATATATATATATATATATATATATATACACACAGTATATATAACATATAATATAGTATGTATATATATATATATATATATATATATATATATATATATATATATATATATATATATATATATATATATATATATATATTATATATATTCGGTAATTTCAATAAGGGTCTATTTACTTACATTTTTAATTATTTAAGATTTAAGGTTCCGTCAAGGTTATGTTGTATTATAGTTTCACAGTCACTCAAATGAGTCTCTTTGCAGCAGCAGGTAAATTACACAGCATCTATCCAAAGTTCATTTGTTGCTTGACGTTTTGGTAGAGCTCTCTAACATTTCTCAAAATGCGAACGAAGCCAAGAGTACAACTGTGTTTCTCAATCTCTTGAACGGATTTCTTTGTAGAAAGCTCTACCGAAACGTCGAGGAATAAATGAGTTTTGTACAGCTGCTTTGTAATGTACCTTCTGCTGCAAGGAGACTCGTTCGAGAGATTGAGAAAATACAATACAATCTCAGTGGTATCCAGACGCCATTCTGCTCAATGAAGTTTGTTTGAGAGATGGTCTTCTTCCGAAATAATAATAATAATAATAATAATAATAATAATAATAATAATAACAATAATAATAATGGTGAAGAAATCCACAGTGGTGTACTGTAATTGTAAATATCTATCGAAAATATATATATACAAACGAGAGCTTTCGAGAAATTGCTCGATTCTCCTTCTCAATCTCTTATATATTTACAGTTACACCACTGGATTTCTTCACCATTTTAGTGACTCATGCTATTATGAGATTTTTATGATTAATAATAACAATAATAATAATAATAAAGATTACCACGCAAAAAGAACAGTGCCATAATGATTTATTGCTACCGTTCTCGAAACATTATTCAAAACCACGAGGAATGCAAAATACGAAGACGTCTCCCAAGAGGAACTAGTAAGCTGAAGTGGGCCAGTCCATCAGGGGGTATAAAAATTGGGGGACATTTCTTACGAAAACGGACTCGAGAACTGAAAGCGATGCATTGTCTCCGGATGACTCCATGAATTCTATATGAAGGTTAATGAGGTTATCAGGAAATCTCACTGCCTGTGAGGCAGGTTTTCGGAGGGGGCGGAGGGGCGGGGGGACGGAGAGGGGGTACCTTATTGAAGGGTATTTTTCTGAAAATGACGTTTTTGGTAGTTATGATCCGTGTCTCGTTATAACCGTGTCGCCGCTGTCAGTGGTAAGGTAGTGTATGTACACTCGGCAAGAAAAGTGAGGATACAGTTCTTTTAAATCTTCGGACATATAGTGCTAAATAATGAGACATCTGGCAACTTTAGAAAGGGGAGGAGCTTCAATCTTATTGTGTTTGTTTTTTGCTTGACCTCCTATAACTTTCAATCATATTCTAAGGTTCTGAAATCATTGATACTTAAATGCAGTAGTAAGTTTTACAGTATTCTTTCAAGTTGTAATTTGCAGCGACAGTTCTGAGCAAAATAAACATTTTTCCACAACATTTACTGCCATTAATTCCAGCTGACCTTTAACACCGTGATATACAAATATAAATCTGTAAAAATTAAAGAAATTATCATTACCTCGTATGATGATGCAATAATAAGCCTGTTCATAACGAAAAACGAGTAAATATTGCCGTTCTGGTAAACAGTACTACACCGAGATATCCATACACTATCTTTTAGATCTCTATGAACGAAGTCATCTGAGAAATTCTGATTACTTCGGACATGCATGGTGTTTTTAAGTATGTGAACGTTTTTGTTTTGCAGATTTAACATATATGATATAATTTGCATTGTATTTTCACATTCTAGAGTAAATTTACCGAGATTATGTGTTTTCTGTAAGAAAAAATTAAAATTCGATGAACGAAATCTAATGAAAACTGTATCTTCACTTTTCTTGCCGAGTGTACATACAGATATACTAACATGCACAAGAGAGAGAGAGAGGAGGGGGGATGTAAGAAGCATGTCGTTAAGAATTTTATAAGGGCATTATCTTATGTAAAACCTGTAAAACCTGACAGGCGACAACTTTACGTTGTAGTATATATATATATATATATATATATATATATATATATATATATATATATATATATATATATATATATATATATATTTATATATATATATGTGTGTGTGTGTGTGTGTGTGTGTTTGTGTGTATGTATAGGTAAGATAATTTTCATTGTATTTTTGAAGTGGTAATGACCTTTCATTGCTAATCTTCAAAAGCGAATAAGATGCACAAAATAAATAGACATGCTCCCATCGTGATTATAATAAGCCACATTATATATAATAAAATTTAGACTTATAAGTATATGAAACTACATTCATGTGTCTGATATGAAATCTGTGGTTGTCCTCTTCATAAGAAAAATGAGCATGCTTGCTTATCAAGTATTTTACAAAAAAAAGCTAATGTCAGAATTATTATTATTATTATTATTATTATTATTATTATTATTATTATTATTATTATTATTATTAGGTCTTTCTTCTCTAGATCGAGAACGGGATATGCTGTATATCAGGTCCACAATAATATTCAATGGTATTCTTGTTAATTTTATAAAAAGTGACAAAAGGTTGCAACCTTTTGTAACTTTTTATAAAATTAACAAGAATACCATTGAATATTATTGTGGACCTGATATACATTATTATTATTATTATTATTATTATTATTATTATTATTATTATTATTATTATTATTATTATTATTATTATCATTATTATTATTATTATTATTACACCACTGAGTCACCCATCTTGCCTCTCATTCAGCAGATTAGCATGAATTAATTAGAAGACGATAAGTGGAAATTGCAGTAAGACTAAGTTAAAGAAGTTAGACATTTAAGTGGTATATATTTTAAACTAAAGTTAAAAGGCAGAAAACAAAGCAGCTAGGAATCCAAAGAACGCTGTAAATATTTGATGCTGCCAAGTTTGGGCAACGTAAGACACGCTGGGAATTTGTCAGAGAAAAACTGAACACTTAATGCAGAGGTTCTCAACCAGGGGGGAATTTCAGAGTTTCAAGGCGGTGTGGGGGTGGGCGGGGGATTGTGACCATAGAATGGCAGGCTCAAACTGGTTCTAGGACTGCACAAAATGCAGCTTGCATCGGTCCGCACTACTGAGAGGTCTCGCTGGGCTTTCCCTCCGCCAGCTTGTGTGTTTGTGTTAGTATTTTGTTGCACATTATTTGGAATGCTCCTTTTAAGGCAGACAATTTTGGAAAGGGGGTGTGGTGGGTGGGGTGGGGGAATGACATTCTGACATATGGTGAGGGGGTGCATGGGCCAAAAAAGGTTGAGAACCACCGACTTCATAGAACGAAGCCATGCATAAATTGATGCTGCAAAGGAAATACTGACGTCAGTGATGCTTAATTAGAATCATGGCTTCAGTAGAATGACCTTGTCTCTGCTTTCCACCGATGATATTTTATTGTTGACTTATTTGCTAATAGGTCTTAGTCGCTTGCGTAAATGATCGGAGACTGTTCTGGCAGCGTGATTGTAGGAAAGTTGGTTAAGTGATGGATACGGTGGTGAGGAAGGAAGGTTAAGATCTTTGTTGAAGGAATTGTCAGTCAGTTTTGATCACCATAAGAGACTAAATAAAATGGATTTCCCGTTTCGTACTACCTAAGTCTTTCAGTGGCTTTACCTGTCAGGCAGTGCGAGTTGTAAATTCTCTCTCTCTCTCTCTCTCTCTCTCTCTCTCTCTCTCTCTCTCTCTCTCTCTCTCTCTCTCTCTCTCTGACTCGATGTAGCACTTCCTATCCAGTTTCAAAGTCAATTCCTATATCATGGCTTTCAATAACCAACATAAATAAAGACCGAATCTACACAGGGGAGGACCTCGACGAGGTAATTCTCTCTCTCTCTCTCTCTCTCTCTCTCTCTCTCTCTCTCTCTCTCTCTCTCTCTCATAAAAACCTACCTACGCACACATATTCATAATGCCCACATCTTAAATTACTTCCCTCGCTCTATTTGTCGGCTCATGTCGTAAGAGAATAATTTGTCTGTCTATCAAGCACATAGAAGAAGCATTTTAAGAGACTTACCTGTCTGTCAAGCAAACAGAAAATTTTTCTCGTAAGAGTCTTAACTTTCTGTATATCTATTTATCTGTCTGTCACAGAAGATTCACAAATTAGGGGGCTATTTTGTCTATCCATCACACATAGAAAACTGACATCTTAAGAGTCTCTCTGACATCAGGGAAGTCGCCGAATAGAGTTCTTAAGACTAATGCGCCCAGCAGCTCCAAAGTGATTTTATGATCTGCATTAATTCTGGAGGATGAGAGGACGAATTAAAGGGAACCTTCCCAGGAAATATTCCTTCAGAATCCGGGCCTCAAACTGCGCGTATGAAATGCATGCAATTTGCATGAGTTGGTCTGGAAGAAACCTTAATGTGGGACGAGGTTATTTCACGAGAAATGTTTTCGTACATGACAGGTACTTGAAATTGGAATATGCTTTGTATTACTGCCCTAAAGCATTTCTCCTTGTATTTTAGTAGTTTGCTCATATTTTATATATTTACTTGTTTATTTGTTAATTTATTTTTTCTTGTTTGGTAACTGATCTCTCTTTGTATTTCCTTTTACGTACTGTTATTTCCTTCAAATGAACACCACATTCTCTGGAAGCTTGAATTTCAAGTCAGTGTCTTCTGTGAGATTGTTTCATATTAATGGGGTGCGTCGTCTTAATAATAATAATAATAATAATAATAATAATAATAATAATAATAATAATAATAATAATAATAATAACAATTTCCTTAGTGAAGGATAGTGGCTTTGCCCAAAAAACACATCTTCACTCCAGAACTTTAACTTTGAGAATAATGAAAAGTATAAAGAATGAGAGTGCTGTCGTCTTTAGAATAACTTCATAAGTACGGTATCATTGAAGAAGAAATACACATACTCATAGTATATATATATATATATATATATATATATATATATATATATATATATATATATATATATATGCATGTTGTTCCTCGTAAAGTCTTCGCATTAGAAGTGGTGATATCCCCGTCTACTTGCTTCTTGCAGACAAGGAGATTCCCCATAATTAAGATATAATTGGGCATCGCGCTTTTAGGGCAACTAATATTCAGGATGTAGATGGTTGGGTCCAGCGAGATAGAATGAGTGAAGAAATGCTGACTATATAATAGCTGTGTAATTAGAGAAATTGATAGCTTTAATCTCGTTTGCTTTTCTCTTTGTACATCTGTTGCTTCCTATTTTAGTTTTCTGAAAAGAAAACTATTGTGCCGGCTTTGTCTGTCCGTCCGCACTTTTTCTGTCCGCCCTCAGATCTTAAAAACTACTGAGGCTAGAGGGCTGCAAATCTGTATGTTGATCACGCACCCTCCAATCATCGAGCATGCCAAATTGCAGCCTTCTACCCTCAGTAGTTTTTATTTTATTTAGGGTTAATTTCAGCCATAATGGTGCATCTGGCAACGACATAGGCCAGGCCACCACCAGGCTGTGGTTAAAGTTTCATGGGCCTCGGCTCATACAGCATTATACCGAGACCACCGAATGATAGATCTGTTTTCGTTGGCCTTGATTATACGATGTACAGAAAAGTCGATTGCGCCGAAGAAACTTCGGCGCATTTTTTTACTTGTTTTATTTCGTTGTTTCTTCGTTTCATTAAGTGCCGCATTCACTTTGTAGATAATTTATATCCAGATGACTAATTGCAAAAGATTTAGATGAAATAATTCCGATACTCTCTGTAAGAATCTTTTTACAGGTATTTTTTCAGAAGAATACGAATGCATAATTTTTTTTTTTTTTTTGTCTACTGTTAATCAAACGTGAACGCATTAATGCCTAAAAACTTTTTTCTAAGACGAAGAAAGTACCATAGTACGAAATAAAATTTTTAAAAAGGCCAATGAAAGATATTACCTTCTAACATTTGAGGGCAATACATATGAAAAGTCTTCACACATTGTTTTTCTTTTTAATGCCTAAAAACATTTTTCTAAGACGAAGAAAAGGACCATAGTACGAAATAAAAATTTTTAAAAATGCCAATGAAAGATATTACGAAATAAATTTGTGAAAAAAGACCAGTGAAAAATATTACATTCTGTCTTTTGAGGGCAATACGTATAAAATTAGTCCTCCCACACCAACTTGCCCCGGAACGAAACTAAAAAAAAAAAAAAATCACACTGCAATAATTACTTGGTCACCGGTGAGGGCAATACTCTTGAAAGTGGTCCTAGCACTAACTTTTCTGGGACGCCATTCTGCCCAAAACTTTGTAAATCCTATTCTTTCGGAACAAGCAGCGCGAGTAGCAACTTTTGGTCCTCCAGACTGCTACGCATTAAAACAAGGGACACAAGAGTTGGCGGCGTTGTTTCAGAAAAGGAAGCAGGTGAAAATATTTTGTTGTGTAGTGTAAAGCTCGGCCTACGCCGTGCTGTGTGTGTGTGTGTGTATTTGTATATGAATATTATATATATATATATATATATATATATATATATATATATATATATATATATATATATATATATATATATACGCGAGAATGTGTGTGCACGGTATAAGAGATAGAATGCAAGAATATATGAACGTTACAATATTCAGTGATAATGAAGAGAAGGCTAATAACGATCTTTATACACAATCGTCAGACTCACACTGGAAGTCTGAAACCTGAAATGATGAACTCATGCGAGAAATAACCATCATTTTGGAATTTGTCAGATTCTATACTCGAGTTGAAATCGTATGCTAGAACTGTGCACACGGTTCAATTCTTGTGCGAGATCTCGCCAAAGCAGTAAATTGAGTGGTAAGTAGTATCGTGTACGCCCAGCTTTAAGGGTGCATTCTGCTAAGGACACGGAGAGATGAATCAGGATGGATATCTTAAGGTAGGCTCAAAGAACACACTTATACGCATCTAAAGACAAGGACAGATTGGCCGAGAGGAAGAACGAGAAGTGGAAACTAATTTTGAAAGGATATTTTGGTAAGGATCAACAAAGAACACACGATTCATTAATAATAAAAAGGCAAAAAATTCAAAACTAAAGATATATAAGGAAATTTAATACCCAGTTTTTTCGTTTTATTGTTCGTTCAAAACTGTCCATTTAGGCTCGGTAAACATCGATAAACGAGGAAAAATGTAGAACTGAAAATAAATTTAAATTTGATGTATAAAAAAATATTTATCCGTATTAATCTGAAATAAATGATTTTGCTCTTATTTCATTGTCACCACTCTAACTTCAGTGTTGTTCGTCAATTTGATATTTTTGCGCAATATACACAAAAACATAAAATGGCCGGAAAAATACCTGTTGCTTCCTCAACATCATTGATGTGACTGTTATAACTACTACCATTTTTGCGACCGTTATTACTGCTACGACAACTACTATTACTACTATCATTGCTACTATTACCCCCACCGCTAAAGCGAATACCGGTAGAAATATTTCCAAAATAAGCCAGCCATCTGCTCGTTTTCCCATATTGTTTGTCTATCGTCATTCATGTTCGATCATCTGTGAGAACTGTTTCATTCACCATGAAATGGAATTTGAGGGTCATTGGTTAAAAATGAGGGTTTGTCGAGGGGAGCGCAGTCATTTTTCAATTCTCAGACGTTTTTATTTTTATCATTCAACCTCGGAAAACAGCTGTGTTTAATGAGCTAAATGGTCCTCGTATCTTTGTAGTCATTTATATGTGGATGATGTAAGTATGACCAACCTTATTCATCGACGAGTTACAGGCAGAGTGCAGTGACCCTGAAAAATTAATTATCAGAAAGATAGAGAAAACTCCAGACAAATTGAATGCAGCTGATGCCGCTATCAATTCAATACTAAATGCTTAAAAGAGGATCTTGTACCTATAATAATAATAATAATAATAATAATAATAATAATAATAATTATTATTATTAGTATTATTATTATTATTATTATTATTATTATTATTATTATTATTAGACGAGAGAGATCGCGGGAGCACTGGCCAGAGAGGGAGTTGACTAGGTTTTGGGACGGATTGGCCATGAAATACAGGTGTGTGTGTGTATGTGTGTGTTTTTTTTTTTTTTTTTTGCGGAAGATGAGTGAGCGATGTAGTGTCTGTACGCGAATGATCAACGTGCTGACGATGAATCTTTTGTTTAAGTATAAAAAGCTGTCGATGATATGGACATTTC
>NC_089741.1:22466491-22516491 GCF_040412425.1 Macrobrachium rosenbergii | reverse complement strand
GAAGAACCATTACTTTATTCTGAGCAATTTTTTAGTTAAATGCTGGCAAGTATGTTAACTATTTCAAATCACTGCACGACAAGCAAAATTGAGATCTGAGCAATATTCTGCTTTTCCAGATTAATTTTGAAGAGGCTTAAACGAACAGGTAATTATTGGAGCTGCCTTGCCCAGATATTAAAAGTGCTTCCATTTTAATTATGAATGTCAGAACCAGCATTGAGAAGTAACATTTTTTAAGGATGGAAAATAAACTGAAGCCTTACTTGTCGTCAGAGTATGTGTGCTTTTTGTTTTTTGGACGGTTCTTCCCTGGACGGGTCGATGTCGTACTCGCCTAGCACTCTCCTAGGCCCGCGTTCGATTCTCCGGCCGGCCAGTGAAGAATTAGAGGAATTTATTTCTGGTGTTAGAAATCCATTTCTCGGTATAATGTGGTTCGGATTCCACAATAAGATGTAGGCCCCGTTGCTAGGTAACCAATTGGTTCTTAGCCACGTAAAATAAGTCTAATCCTTCGGGGCAGCCCTCTCTAGGAGAACTGTTAATCAGCTCAGTGGTCTGGTTAAACTAAGGTATACTTAACTTCTTTAGACAGAATTCAGATGGCTTCGTAATAGCTGTCTGGTTACCTCTTCTCATAATCAGTATGCGAAAATGAGTATTACTCAGATTGCTGTGGAATTCCCATCCTTCTTCGGTTTTTCCCATATCTTACAAGCTGCTATGGCTTCTTAGGACGTTGTAGTGTATTCATGTCATTGGAATAGGAGTGATTCGTATTTCCTAAAATACGAAGACATTTATTGATTTGTAGGAATAACCAGGGGATATTTAGTCCGGTTCTGGTTATCACAGGTACTGAATAGTTTCTTTTGTTTGGTGTTCTTTTACCGAATTTTCAGTTATTACCGGTAATATATTTTTATTTCTTCGTCATCATTAGCAGCCTCATAGTCGCTGTATTTTTTTCTTTCTTGTTTTGAGAGCGCTATATCGGCCCACATTGGTTTGGACTTTTCTGGAGCAGCTAGTTCTATGTCTTAAATATTTTTTTTTCAACAGATATATATTTATTTTCTCCTTTAATGTTAGCTGGGTTTTCACTTTTTTTTTCCAGAATTTGGGGCAGCATACTGAATTTCAGGGTACGGTAGGTTTTTATATTGCCAGATGACTGAGAAATCATATCTACATTTTATAAACAATACAGAATAATAGTACAGATGCTAAATTCTGTCAAGCTATATGCCTGAAAGCGATGCTGGAACGGCCATTGAAGGAGACTACGAACGACACCGGAAATATCTGTCGAACCAGTGCTGGATTTAAATCTCCCCTTTCCCCGAGCTGAGATTTTGCTGCCGAGACAGAGGTAACCTCAGAGGAACCTCACTCGGTGCCTCGTTCTGTGCAACAGGGACCCAGCAATTCCGTGCACATCGGATCGATGCATCTCTGAGGAGGCCACGGTAAAATTGTCTTCTTCCGGAGGTGTGTGGCGCATAAAATCCTGTCTTTCCGCCTTTCCAATTTCTTGCTCTCACGCTAAGGCAGACTCTCTCTCTCTCTCTCTCTCTCTCTCTCTCTCTCTCTCTCTATTTATATATATATATATATATATATATATATATATATATATATATATATATATATATATATATATATATATTAAAACTGTAGAATATTTATGCAGTGATTTGAACATTTTACATGACTCATTATTCGCGTCTCTGAAAGGATCTGTGACAAACTGACAAATTTTATTATTCTTTGAAAGTACTGAACCTATACCTATAAGGTCGTTTTGCGTAAACCAGAAGAACTCTGGCTGTCTTTTAAAAAGATCTCGACGCATTGCTTACGAACAGAGGAAAATAAAAAAAGTAAAATATATATCCTCTTTGATATGTCGTGTTACACTCTTCAGATATTTTAAAAAGACTTAAAGGTAAAATGTATTCGTCTCGGCTTTGTTGCATCACAAGCTCCAGTTATCGAGTAAACTAATAAAAAAAGACATATCCTCGCAGTCTTGCATTGTATTACTTTATTTTGCAGATAAAAAAGGACATAAACGCAATATACATTTCCCTGTGCGTTTGTGATACATTCGCCTGTTATTAAGGAAAAGTTCAGAAACGACATAAACACTGTAATGCATTTCATTTTGCTGCTCGCTGTAGTACGTTTGTCCATTTTTTGCATATTGGAAATATGAAATACATTATGCGCTTTGCAGTTCTGCCTTCCATTTGTTAGTTGCTTTGCAAATTGCATTGATTTGGCATAGACGATAAAAAACATTTTCGCTCTCAAAATGTTACATTAAAGTAATTATTAACTTCCATTATAAATGTTATATTTCAGTAATTATTAACTTCCATTATTACAATAGATATGAATGGTAAAATACATTTCCCAGTGCGCCATGTTGCATTAAATTCGTTAACACTTTGCAAGAGTTCCATTTCCTGTTAATGGAAATGGTTATATTTCCCATTAAAAATCTGTGCCCTATATTTATTTATTTATAATGTTAAGTTGATGAATGATGTGACTTTTAAGTATTCCTCACATTCGGGGATCTTTTTATCACTTACATATTAAATAATAATAATAATAATAATGATAATAATAATAATAGTAAAGCACTATGAGTCATAACTCCATAGTTTTTTGTGACTTAATGTGTCATCATCGAAACCATCTGGACTAACAACCCAATTCCCTTAAAAACATGAGACTTGAAAAAATAAAAGGGCGAAAAACACTAAAACAGGAATATTGTAAGAATCAGGAACACAAAATAGCAAGAGAATTCTGAAGCTTGGAGTACAAGTGAAAGAAATCATCGAATCCAGGAATCTGATGGTTACTGGTCTTATCGTCATAAAAATGAGATCTGGAAGTCGAGACTGACCGATCTTAGTATCATCAACTTCAGATCAGGAATGCGAGGATTGAAGGTTTCTGTGTCATAAATTTGAGATCAGGAAACAATATGGTTGCTGATCCCGAAGTAATACATCTGAGTCAAGTATGTGAAAGGTTACTGGTCTCAACGTAATGAATCTGAGATCAGGAATGTGAAAGGTTACTGGTCTCAGCGTAATAAATCTGAGATCAGGAGTATGAAAGGTTACTGGTCTCAACGTAATAAATCTGAGATCAGGAATGTGAAAGGTTGCTGATCCCGAAGTAATAAATCTGAGATCAGGAATGTGAAAAGTTACTGGTCTCAGTGTAATATATCTGAGATCAGGAATGTGAAAGGTTACTGGTCTCAACGTAATAAATCTGAGATCAGGAATGTGAAAGGTTACTGGTGTCAACGTAATTAAATCTGAGATCAGGAATGTGAAGGGTTACTGGTCTCTACGTAATAAATCTAAGATCAGGGATGAGAAAAGTTACTGGTCTCATTGTAATAAATCTGAGATCAGGAATATGAAAGGTTGCTGATCCCGAAGTAATAAATCTGAGATCAGGAATGTGAAAGGTTACTGGTCTCAGTGTAATATATCTGAGATCAGGAATGTGAAAGGTTACTGGTCTCAACGTAATAAGTCTGAGATCAGCAATGCGAAAGGTTGCTGATCCCGAAGTAATAAATCTGAGATCAGGAATATGAAAGGTTACTGGTCTCGACGTAATAAATCTGAGATCAGGAATGTGAAAGGTTGCTGATCCCGAAGTAAAAAATCTGAGATCAGGAATGTGAAAGGTTATTGGTCTCAGTGTAATAAATCTGAGATGAGGAATGTGAAAGGTTACTGGTCTCAACGTAATAAATCTGAGATCAGGAACGCGAAAGGTTGCTGATCCCGAAGTAATAAATCTGAGATCAGGAATGTGAAAGGTTACTGGTCCTAACGTAATAAATGTGAGCTCTGGAGGCCGAAACTTACTGGTGTTAATATCTCTAATGTAAGATCTGGAAGAAGAGAATTCTGATCTCAAGTTATTAATATGAGATCAGGAATCCGAGAATTACTGGCCTCACCGTCATAAATGTGAGATTAATAATGCGTGCACAATTGTTCCCTTTCGGGTGTCATGAAACCGTTTTGAAGAATAACTCTCTTTCTTAGCATTGAAAGTATGTAAATAGTACCTATTGAATAGAGATGATCTTATTTCGAAAAGAAATAAATTCTGCCTCTCTGCTCCTAAAAAAAAATCTTTCCGTCCTGTATAATGCGACGAAGAGAAAAACTTCAGCCATGACATCTCACCCGATGACAGAACTCATGCATAGCAAAACTGGAGAGTTTCAGAATGTCTAAAAAATAAAAGAGCCTAGCCAGAAATTTGCCAGAATTTTAGAATTTGGGCAAATGCACAATACATCTTTCATTTTTCATGTATAATGAATATAAATAAATGGAAGGTTCGTTCAGAATTTTCCTTGTATTCATTGACACCTCACAAATTATCACTGTTACAACCATTGAACAAGGTCCAAAAACATTTTGCTGGTAATGTGAAGGACATATACACGGTTGGGAATGGTGGGTATGGTGCAGGGGTCAAGACGACCACTTTGTAGACATTGGGTACGATAGAGGGAGGGTGAGAAGGTAGAACCAGTGATTGATGGAGGGAAGATAAGAGGGTAGACTCTCTGTATCATGGAGGGAAGATAAGGGGGTAGACCCTCTGTATGATGGCGAGAAGAAGGCCAGTGGGTAGACCCTGGGCATGAAAGGGAAGATAGTTTGTAGGTCCTGGTCATGATGGAGGAAAAATAAGTGGGTAGACCATTGGTATGATGAAGGAAAGAAGGGCAGTTTCCCTTATGCCCCAACTGCAATAGTCTCTTCTTTTTTATTGTTTATCGATTCACTTTGATTTCATCGCACCTAGCTGTCCAGCTTCTTCAACTTTACCTTGGTGTAAATTTCGCCCCATTTTCAAAACTCAAATTCGTTGTTGCAGACCTACAAATATGTCTGGAAATGTGACTCAGTGATCTGGTTAATCTGCTTTACAATAATGAAAACGATTATCCCGTGATCAGGTAAATGACTCATTATTATATGCTAATAATCTTGCAGGCGTAGCGCGGGCCTGTATCAAAGGCTCGCTTTGTGTACAAACAGCGGCGAGCTGAAGTTCCATTAACACAGGTATCAAAGCTGCCACCTGTATCAGCGAACGCTTTATGCCTGTTCTTTGATGTCCGAATAGATATCGCCTTTGTTGATGTCATTAAAATGTCCTGGCTTTAGAGGTCTCTTTAGTTCTGACGCCATTTGATTATAATGAATTCCATAATGAAGCATACTTCAAAAAATACATCTCTTTTGTTCACGCTCCATCAAAGGCATTCGCCTCTGTCAACTTTGGGTTATAATATCCGAAGCCATGTTTGATACAGGTGGTCGATATATTTGCTTAGTGAAACTTACATATTTTAATTATTATAGATTGTAACGTCATTCGTCCCACTTTAAAATTCAGTCATAAAATATGAAAATCTTTGTCCGGAACATCGTTTTATGTAAACTCTAATGATGTGTGGAAATAAATCGCCAGATAACGATATATCAAAATCGTTATTGAAAAGGGATTTTTATGTGGGATTAACGATGTGTAATTGGTATATTATTTGACGACGGAATCCAGAATGATAAAAACAATTATTATCTTTAAACTATAATGCTGTTCAACTATTTAATCACTGGACAAACAGAGTTAACTCTCTCTAGTTATTATTAAAGTATATTTTGTTTTTGAGTGAAATTGACGACTAGCAGAACAGGAAGAAAAACGTGATAGTTTATGAATGTTGTGTAAGCAAAAACAAGCCTCAAAGTTTATTTGGAGACTCCAGTAAGCTAATGATGGAACAGACCAGCGTAAATCCACGCTTCACTGACTGATTTTCAGTTAGAAAATTTGAAAGAATATCTGTCATGAAAGAAGTCATGCGGTGCTTGAAAGAGTTTTGTGACATTCATGAAAAAATAATTCCCCGAAAAACCAGTGTAACTTTTTAAGAATGTACTTTCATACAAATAAAAAAAAAGTGTAACTTTTTAAGAACGTATTTTCTTTCCCCCAAAAACCAGTGTAACTTTTTAAGAATGCATTTTCTTTCCAAAAAGAACCAGTGTAACTTTTTTAAAACCTATTTTGGGATTAAGATGAAGGTAACGTCTTAATGAGCTGTGAGGCCTGTTCCAGTTCCACAGTAAGTGAAATCCATTACCCTCTCTCTCTCTCTCTCTCTCTCTCTCTCTCTCTCTCTCTCTCTCTCTCTCTCTCTCTCTGCAGAGACCATTTTGCGGCCTCATATGGTAGAGATTAATGAATTCATCAGAGATTCAGATCCGCTTCATTAGCTCGTGATACTCAGCTCCGGGTTAATTAAAAACGGATTTAGGCCATTTTTCATATTAGTAATTGCGGTTTTCAGTAGTGAATATACAGTGCTCTTTGTATACATTTTTACACCACCCATTTTTTTTTTCTTTAGTAATCCCTATCGTAAATTTTTAGATATTTTGTTTGTCAGCGTGAGCGTCCTGTGTAACAGTGCGTATCGTAATGTATATTTTTTTATTTTTTAAACCTTACTAATTAATAGAATTTACGATCGTTTGTGGCTACATATTCTGCATGCCTCCAACTGCCTTCATCTGTCAGTTTGCTTTCACATCACTGGTTCTCGCTAGCTCGCTACAATCAGGGTTCCTCCTTTAATTTTTTTAATATTCGTCCAATTGAAATTGGTTTTCTCACTATCTGTGGCCAGTTGACCTTCTTGTGGCATATACTGTGATATTTTTGCAATTGGCTACGTTCTCGCAGCTTAGGCAGTGCCGTAGAGTGCGCTGTGGCTTACACCAACATGGTATGGGTTCCAGTGCTTGAGATCTTAACTATGGCATGCTTTCCTTATTCCTTTGTTCTTCAGAAGGTGTGTTTGACAGGTTGATTAGTGAGAAAGTAGTGTAGAAATGAGATTAAATTTAGAGATAAAGGCTTCCCCTTGAGGGACAATTGTTCTTCCTTTGTTCTCTTTTGTTTTTCTGTTGTATTTCAAATCCACCTGTTCTGTTTTTGTCTTCCTTATTTTGAAGTAATGGAAGTCCTCCCGTTGACCCTTTTGTTTGTTCCTCAACGCCATTCGTATGGTGTCTTTAAATTTTCATGTAGAACAGTATGCTTTCAGGATTTGTCCTTAACATTGCATATGTACACTCGGCAAGAAAAGTGAAGATACAGTTTTCTTTAGATTTCGTTCATCGAATTTTTATTTTTTTCTTACAGAAAACACATAATCTCGGTAAATTTACTCTAGAATATGAAAATACAATGCAAATTATATCATATATGTTAAATCTGCAAAACAAAAACGTTCAGATACTTAAAAACACCAAGCATGTCCGAAGTAATCAGAATTTCTCAGATGACTTCGTTCATAGAGATCTAAAAGATAGTGTGTGAATATCTCGGTGTAGTACTCTTTATCAGAACGGCAATATTTACTCGTTTTCCGTTATGGACAGGCTTATTATTGCATCATCATACGATGTAGTGATAATTTCTTTAATTTTCACACATTCATATTTGTATTTCACGGTGTTAAAAGTCAGCTGGAATTAATGGCAGTAAATGTTGCGACAGCTACGGTAAGTTGACCAAATCTATTTAAATCTGCAAGAGCGTTCTCTATGATGTGTGGAGCGATTCGGCGGGAAAACACAAGTAACTGGATGTTTCTTGACGTTGCCCGTTCTCTCTGCGTTGCCATAGTTCTCTCTCTCTCTCTCTCTCTTTCTCTCTCTCTCTCTCTCTCTCTCTCTCTCTCTCTCTCTCTCTCTCTCTCTCTCCACCGCTAAAACATACTATACAAATATAGTATCGCTCAATCTCTAAAAAAAAAAAATAATGAAATGAGTAGCTCTACATATAGGCCTAGGCTTACACAACAGCAACTCTCTCTCTCTCTCTCTCTCTCTCTCTCTCTCTCTCTCTCTCTCTCTCTCTCTCTCTCTCTCTCCATCGCTAAAACATACTATACAAATATAGTATCGCTCAATCTCTAAAAAAAAAAAATAATGAAATGAGTAGCTCTACATATAGGCCTAGGCTTACACAACAGCAACTCTCTCTCTCTCTCTCTCTCTCTCTCTCTCTCTCTCTCTCTCTCTCTCTCTCTCTCTCTCTCATCGTAACATTGCATTCGTTCCTTTATTGTTCCCCACGTTGCTCAAATTTAACTCTTGATTTCACTATGGAAGATCGCGTTTCCGATTATGCAAGCATTCCGTTCATTGTGGTGTCATAAATTCATTTGTATAAGGTTAATTGGTAAGTTACGTCGAAAAATGTTTATTTTGCTCAGAACTGTCGCTTCAAATTACAACTTGAACGAATACTGTAAAGCTTACTACTGCATTTAAGTATCAATGATGTCAGAATTGTAGAATATGATTGAAAGTTATAGGAGGTCAAGCAAAAAACCAACACACTAAGACAGAAGCTCCTCCCCTTTCTAAAGTTGCCAGATGTCGCATTATTGAGCAATATACTGTATGTCCGAAGATTTAAAAAAACTGTATCTTCACTTTCCTTGCCGAGTGTACATACATGCACCCAATTTCTTCATCATTTTCCTTCATGATATGTTAATGCATACATAAGTATATTCATTTCCTTTCCAGTTTCCCCTCACAAACTGGGCATACTTGTATACATACTTTTTCTCAGTTTTTCCCAAAGTAATATCGAAATAAGCCCCGTTGGTTCGTGGTGAGAGGAAATGAGACCCTGGTGGTGGACCCGTCCTAATCTGGCCAATGCGGAAACCCCAGAATGATAACGGTGGACAGAAATGGAAGTGATATTTCCACCAGATGTAGAGACTTCGGGAAATTGACCCAACGATGCCTGTGCCCTTTCACGCCAGGGCTTTCTCGGGCACCGCTGTTGTCATTGCTGGTCAGTACAGAGAGAGAGAGAGAGAGAGAGAGAGAGAGAGAGATGTGTGTGTGTTTTTAGATATTTCAAGTTGGCGTTAGATTTTAATCAATTGGAGCGCGGTCAACCCTATTTCCAAAATATACTTTTAGGAATATACAGTTTTTCTTTATATTTTATAGATATAGATTGCTTCATGAGAATGGACCCGAATTGCAAAATAAAAAAATATATATATATATACGGTACATATTTGCACGAAAGTAATAGAAGCCTGTGCTCTTTCACGCCAGGGCCTTCTTGGGCACAGCTGTTACTGCTGGTCAGCACCACTTCCAAAACATGTATATAGGAATATACAGTTTTTTTTTATTTGTAAATATAGGTTGCTTCATGAGAGTGGACCTGAATTGCAGGATTAAAGAAAGAATATTTAGTTACAAGGAAATATTAGAAGACTCTCTGAAAGTGGTGCATCCGACTACGCAAAAAAAAAAAAAAAAAAAAACAGAAATAAAAACTAGAACTACAGCTTTCTTCAAAACATATTAAGATCCGATCAGTTATAAATGGCATATTGCTGTCTTTCACAAAATTTTATAAGAATCCGATAATTTTTAAAAATCACCTCTGAGTTGAGAATTTGAACGTGTAATGCCCGCCAAAAAAAAGTTTAGACCAGGATCCAGATTCGGTTCCAACTTAAAAACTCATTAAATCCTCCTTAGCCCATAGTCCATTTCTCCACAAAATTTAATTTAAATTTATCCATAGTATTTTTTTTTTCTTTGATAACTGTGGACAGGTAGTCAATCTGAGCGGTTGAATGCTTAACCTCTGTCAAAAAAAAAGTGTCTGGGCCCAGATGAAAAATTATTCGGAAATTCCTTGGTCCATAGCATAACCCTCCATAAAATCTATGAAGAATCCATCTGTAAAAAGTTGGTATATCGAAAAAAATACTGAAAGCATTTAATATTCGCGTATGAACCCGGATTCAGTTGAATAATTATTTAGACGTTACTTGCCTTAGAGCAGGACCCTATACAGAGGAGAAAATTAACAAATAAACAAACAGGCAAACACTTTTAATGGCGTGGCGGGGAGAACTGGGATGGGTTCGTTTGAGAACGAAATCCATCTTTTGTCTTCAAAGGTAATACAGAGAACTCCTCGAGAAACTCGACATTCGTCCGGTCAATCTTCCTCGTTTCCCCTAAACTTTTGCGATTAAACTTTTTCCTCAAGTTATCCCGATTATTTCCCTCCCGGCTCTCTGTCCCTTCCTCTTTACTGGCGGAGCCTCCTTTTATTGTATTTGGGATTGTGATTCTGAGTAAGTCTCTTAGGGCTTTTATTTAACGAGTTTTTTCTCTTGGTGATCTTACAGCTGTTATTGGAAATGTGCAGATTCGAAGTGGAATTTTGAGTTGGTAAATTTGATTATACTAACGTTTTTCTAGTCGAAGTTTTTATGCTGAAACTTATGCTTATCAGTTCATATATATGTACATATACAACGCACACACGCATATTATATATATATATATATATATATATATATATATATATATATATATATATATATATATATATATATATATATATATATATATATATACATATACTGTATATATATATATATATATATATATATATATATATATATATATATAACGTTTAAAGCATTTCTCGAAACAGGAGTGGATTTCTTCATAACAGAACAAGACAACAGTTTTCCACCACGTTTGACCTTTAATTGATAAATTATGGAGGGCCCTGTAGAGAACCCCTGTGAAGAAAGTGAGTGGTGAGAGCACAGAAATAAATGTTGTCACGTTTAGCAACAAACTTCTCAAAATAATGCTTCTCAGAAAGTGAAAATCAATTGACAACAATGGGAAAATAAAGGTAAGTCAATGAGAAGGCGAAATTCAAACAGAAAATCGCAATCTCCCCTAGAATTTTTAACCCAGGCGAGTTATCCTAATTTGGTCCGTATAGGCTGACCTTCCAGGTTTTGGCTCCTCTTGGCAAAGCCATAGAAGCGGACACGGGTTTTAGGGCGATGGTTCTTTAACTATTCATTTGGCGGAATGGAAGCAAAAGTGTTTTCCTTGTTGTAGGGCGCAAGAAGAAGAGGCTACTCCGATTAAAGATGGCTGTTAGTTGTCCACTTTGAGATTCTTTTGTCATTTGTCTTCGTTAAAGTACACATTTGAAGTGTATATGAGTCTCCACCTGAAGAGGGAGAGTTGTCATTATTCGCCTCCATTTAATTATCGCTAACTGGATTCCTGGTCTTTATCAGACAGGGGTCCGTCCATACACCTGTCTGCCCTTAAATAATTTTCATACATTTACGTTTTAAGTTGCCAAAAGACTGCACACCGTTCAATTTAGGTGCAGTAATTCTTGCTTCAGTATTCACATAATACTACTGCTGTTTAGTGTTTTATTTTGCATTCAACTAGGGCGTCGTGCATAGGTTTTCATCAGATGCTGAAACTGAGATCTACCTTATAACATATTCTGATGGAAAAATGAAGAATTATTTACCCTTGTTTTGCTGATATTGCACAATCTTTATCCAAGTTACTTGAGGAACAAAGACCAAGCGATGCACTTCTTTAGTTTTTTCAACCTTTGACCCCGTCTTGACGTGTGAGCGGAAGACTGTGACCCATCACCACTTCTGTTTTTCAGGTCTTCTTTTTTTTTATCTGTAGTGCGTGCTCAGTTATAGTAATGATATTGGTCTGTAATATTACTACTACTACTGCTACTACTACTACTACTCATAATAATAATAATAATCATATTATTATTATTATTATTATTATTATTATTATTATTATTATTATTATTATTATTATTCATACTGATAATGATAAGAAACGCTGAGGAAATTCCTTCCCTGAAACATTTGTGCAAACGCTGTCATTAACTTAACCATCTCGTCATTATACCTAATGAGATAATAACTATCTTCTCCTACTTCATGAGAAAATACTCTATCTTAGTATAGTAAATGATAAGAACACTAGTTTTTTTTTTATCGCGATATCACAAATAGGTGGTCATCTTATCGTGATATCTGATATCTGATAAGGAAAATATCTCTTCTTATATGGTTAGAAAGCGTTCATCCTGTATTTGCATATAAAGGGATAATCTTAGCATATCTGATTATGAAATTATCATCTTTTATACGATAATCAAGTTACCGTCTAATCCGATATCCGGTGAGAAAATTATTATCTCTTCACGCTAGATAATAATAAAATGATAATTATATGATAACTCCAGATAAAATGATGACTCACGGGAAGGCCAAAAGGCTTCTTAATATATTTGTACACTATATAATCAGAGGGATCTTTGATTGTTAAATCATGAAGGAAAATAATTTAGAATAATGTTGTCATTCTCCTTCAGATTTTGTTCTTACGATTTTATTGGATCTGTGGTATGTTAAGTAACTAAAATGTTGTTTACAGAACTTTTTCAAGTACTGTATTTGTAATGAATAATTAATTTGATCAACTTGTATGTGGTTTTTTTTTTTACATGTATTCGTCTTCAGTATGTATGATAAGACGGTCTTCTGAATTGAGTCCATTTTATTTTTTCAATAAACTAATTCAGGCTATCGTAATAATTGAAAAAGAATAATAAATAAGTTTCTCCTCCCGTTTCGAACTCGGAAAAGTAAACTGAATAGTTGATCAGAAAAATATAAAATTTCTCTTGAGAGTTTTTCGTTGGGTTCGAAAAATCATGCGACGATTTTTCATTTTGTTTCTAGTCTGTATACTTCCTTTTAGAAATCTCTCTCTCTCTCTCTCTCTCTCTCTCTCTCTCTCTCTCTCTCTCTCTCTCTCTCTCTCTCTCTTCCCAGAGGAATCCTAGCATTATACATCTCTGGGGTGTCACCGTTGAAGGCAATCAATCATTTACGCTACATGATTTACCTCAAAAGTTTCGACGTGTAACAGATAAGATTTTTTTGCGCCGTGAATTGAGAAAGCAAAAGTCACGGTGCAGGGGAATAGCGGAGAGAAATTTCCTTTTCCTTTTCAGTTTTTCCAGGGATTTATCCAATTTATTGTCTTGTCATATTCTTTACTCAGGGTGTTATCTTTGCTTACGTTAAAAATTTTTCGTTTTGTGTCAGTTGTTTCTTGAATTTTCGCATTTCTTGTAACTGGATCCTTTTTGGTTTGTCTAATGAATGAATAAAAAAAATATTTACTTAACATTCATTGCCGGTGTTCATTCGAAGACTATCTGAACTTCCTTGGATACTGGAGGATTCATTTTATTATTGTTGGTGTTCATGCAGACTGTCTGGATACTGGAAGATGTATATAATGTTCATGTTCATTAGCTATTTCGTGTTGATTGTCATGCAAATATTGTCTAGGTATCGTTGAACATCGGGAAATACATTCCAATGTTATTTAATTGTTAACTTAGGGTTTCTAAAAATCTTGCTGGATACTGGAAGGTGATTCTTTACGTTAATTAGCTATTCTTTGCAGGTGTTCGTGTAAACAATCTGAACTCTTTACTGGATCCTGTAGAATACATGTTCATGTTAATAGGGTTTTCGCAGCTTGCGATTATGCAAAGACTTTCTGGAGACTTGCTCTAATAACTAGAATATGCTCGTGGATGAGTGTTAACTAGATATTTCGCGAATAAAGTCCTTTTGGATACTGTAAGATGCATGACTGTGTTTACTGGCTGTTCGTTGCTAATGGCATAATGTTCAGGCAAGAGCTGTCTAAGATCTCTCTTTCATCTGTGCTCTATGAATGATGCAGTTTTGGTCTGCTTTCATTTAATTTCATGTCTGCTTTCAAAACGTTCATTGATGGTCTACAAACGCGTGAGTCTTTGATGTTTAGTTTCCATTCGTCCAACTCTCCCGGTCATTAATTCTATGAAATGGAACTATTATCTTACCAGTTTTTAGCTCAATGTTCGTGTTTTGCAACTCTAAAATTCACTGAAATATAACTTGCGATGATCATAAATAACACACTTCCCTGTTGCACCTACTGTACTTCGGTACTCTGTTGTGAATCTTATTTCTCGATAAATAAAACAGCAAGTAAGGGCACGGTTTACCAAGATAATTTTACCCCAATTCATGCCATTACGTCAATAGCTGCTACCCTTGCCTTGATAATTCATTGTTCCGGTACACTGGCACCTAATTGTTTTTGAGAAAATAAGTAATTTACTACAGTTGTCTTAAAAGAAATTATATTTTTAGTTTTTTATAAAAGAAAACTACTTGTCTGTCTGTCCGCACTTTTCTGTCCGCCCTCAGATCTTAAAAACTACTGAGGCTAAAGGGCTGCATATGGTTATGTTGATCATCCACCCTCCATTCATCAGACATACCAAATTGCAGCTCTCTCTCTAGTCTCAGCAGTTTTTATTTTATTTAAGGTTAAAGTTACCCATAATCGTGCTTTTGGCAACGTAATAGGATAGGCCACCAACGGGCCGTGGTTAAAGTTTCATGGGTTGTGGCTCTTACAGCATTATACCGAGACCACCGAAAGATAGATCTATTTTCTGTGGCCTTGATTATACGTTGTAGCGGCTGTACAGAAAACTCGATTACGACGAAGAAACTTCGGCGCATTTTATACTTCTTAGTAAAGTATACACATACTGAAAATATATGGGGGAAAGTAAAGGTTTTTTAGTGTGTCTGGCTATCACTAACATTCAATTTAATGAAGGGTAAGGCGGTCACGAAGATAGGTAAAATGTTTTGGTCATCACTGAGTCATTCTTGCAGAGACAGAGAGAGAGAGAGAGAGAGGGTACAGTTTTTTCCTGTAAAAGAGAGGAATGAAGGTATAACGTTACATCTTACGAATAGATGGGTAGTTTACTCATAATGAAGCTGCCCCTTAGTTTTCCATTTAATATTTTTTTTTTTATTTGTCGAAAAAGAAATATGTGAAAAATATTTCCTTTTCTTGAAAAGACTTTAAGACATCTTGACATAGGTCAGTCGTAGCGTAGATTGTTAATTAGCTGATTTAATTCTATACTGGCGATGCATTATCAACATTTTCGACATCGTCAACACAGAACTTGCTAAAAAAAATAAATGAATTTGTGCCAAAAACAAGATAAATATTCGTTAGTAGGAACAAATAATACAATACATTAATTAGTTTAAAACTTGTTTTTCACGCAAATACTACTCGGTTATTAAAAATAAATATGAATTTTCGCTCCAGCAAAATCATTAGTAGAACGTATATAGCAGAACTTAGTTAAAATACTGGGTTCGTTTTCAAATTAAACTTAGAGTTGCTATGACTACTGATGCAACAGTGAAAATTTGTTATAATCATTATTGAATAATCAGAATTTTGGATGACAATTATCGTTGTAGTGGCCGTGGAATAATGTTGATATTATTGACCTAACACTGGCAAACAATGAATGTATGCCAATACTTATGCCGGCCACAACTGCTTGCAGCTTTAAAATTAAGTTGCAATACCGCCGACTGGGGTTATGACAATGTAATAAATGCGTTGCGTCGGTGTATTTGTTAGCTTCCATAACTTTTTTTTTTTTTTTTACCTTTTGTTACGCCATTTATTTTGTTGTAATTTCCATCATACGAGACTAGATATCAGACGATAGATTCCCTATCTTCTTCTTTGTCTTCAGCTTTGCCCACTGTTTCCTGTCAGCCTTCTCCACCTTCCTCTGTCCAGTGCATCCTGACTTCTTAAACTTTTCTCCATCATGTCTTTTGCTATTTTATCCTTCCGTCTGAACTTTGGCCTTCTTCCTCTTTTCTGCTCCCCCCCCCCTCCCCATGCTCATAACCCTTTTACACACATGATCTCTCCGCATGACATGACCAAACCACCGTGGTCTTCTTTCCTGGGCCTTCTTCAGTACTTCCCTTACATTAACTCAGCTTCCTCAATACGGAGTTCATTTTCATGGTACTCTTATTGTATTTTGCATTTTGATAAAATTTCATCTTCACAACTAATACCAACCACAGCAGAAAATAATGTACTGCCAGTTGCCTTTAAATAGTTGTCATGAAACCTTATGATATCCACCTCAGATGAAGTGAGTGATTAGATGACAAGTGTACAATATTATATGAAGGAAAAGAATCATAAAGTGAGATGAAGGCGATAGTTTTTAAATAGTTTGCCTTTGTTCTGTAGAAGACCGGTCGATTTATTTTGTATCACAGCCAGCGTTACAGTTACCTTAGGGTTGATGGGAAGGGGTCTATGGCCATCCATACATAGGAGGATGAAAAATAGGCTAAACAGAAATAAATCCTGTTATTATTTCTTATATAAACACCCTCAAGGATAGGAAGAAACAGACTGACTGAAAAAAATAAGACGGATAGAGGGAGATCGAGAATAATTCGAATCTAAAAAAATAAAAGGGAAAAAAATATTTTTACCATACTGGTATTTCTTAGAAATGTTCAAAACCTGCTTGTTCTTAACTTAGTTATCCTTTTACTTAGTAAATTAATTTTTTGAATATCTCTAAATGGAGAGAATAAATGCGCATAGTAAGATAACTTTGACATTTTGCTTTCATTTTCTTCGGAGAGAGAAAAAAGGCAACTTAATAAAATAATCGAAAAAAGACTGAAGTTTAGTCTTGAAACTATAAAAATTAAGGAATTTTAAAAGCATATATTGTTCCCATCGTTACCAGACCGGGTGACTACCTTCAACGACTTCATTATGGTAATGCAGCGTTATTGGCAATGCATTTACACAGGATAGAGATGAAGGCGGAAGCAGGATGGGGGCGGGGGCGGGGGTTAGAGAGATAGAGAAGAGGGGAGGGGAGGGGAGGGGTCAGGCGTTGATGGCCAGGGTAATAACAGTCCCAAAAGGGTCATTATGGAGTCATCCATGGCGATAGCGAAGACTAAAGATATTGTGTTCTAAATAGGACGCTATTGTCCAGATCTGCTGCTGCTGCTGCTGCTGTTATCTCAGTAGCGACGATAACATTATCATAGTAAGGACTTTTTTTTTTTTCTTTTTTTTTTCCTTAGTCTTATCGAGACGAATGTCGTCATTTCTCATTCAGGAAACTACTCTGCATGTGGTTGGTAGACAGGAAGGATGATCAGGAAAGAGTGGCTGCTTTCATTTCAACCAACATAAACTCAACCCCGACCCAACCCAACACAACTCCAACCCCACCCGCAAACGCAACCAATCCAACCCAACATAACCCCAACCCCGACCCAACACAACCTCAGCCCGAACTCTAAC
Source organism: Macrobrachium rosenbergii (assembly GCF_040412425.1). Lineage (NCBI taxonomy): Eukaryota > Metazoa > Arthropoda > Malacostraca > Decapoda > Palaemonidae > Macrobrachium > Macrobrachium rosenbergii. The sequence continues at coordinate 22,499,239 of NC_089741.1, read as the reverse complement.
CCCAACCAAAACCCAACCTAACACAACCCAACCCAGCCCAGCCCAGCCCAACATAACTTCAGCCCCCAACCCCAGCCCAACGCAATGCAACCCAACCCAACATAACCCCAGCACCAACTCTAACCCCAACCCAACCCAACCCAACCTCAACCCCAAACCAACCCAACCCAGCTCAGCCCAACATAACTCCAACCCCAACCCAACGCAACCCAACCCCAGCTCATCCCAACCTAACCCCAGCCCCAACTCTAACCCCAACCCAACCCAATCCAACATAACTTCAGACCCAACCCAACCCAACATAACTCCAACCCCAACCCCAACCCAACCCCAGCCCCAACTCTAACCTCAACCCAACCCAACCCAATCCAACATAACCTCAGACCCAACCCAACCCAACATAACTCCAACCCCAACCCCAACCCCAACCCAACCCAACCCAACCCAGCCCAGCCCAACACAACTCCAACCCCAACCCAACCCACCCCACCCAACCCAACCCAACCCAACCCCAGCCCCAACTCTAACACCAACCGAACCCAATCCAACATAACCTCAGACCCAACCCAACCCAACATAACTCCAACCTCAATCCCAACCCAACCACAGCCCGAATTCTAACCCCAACCCAACCCAACCCAACCCAACATAACCTCAACCCCAACATAACCCCAACCAAAAACCAACCCAACCCAACCCAGTCCAACATAACTACATTCCCAGCCCCAGCCCAATGCGACACAACCCAACCCAACGCAACCCCAGCCCCAACTCTAAGCCCAACCCAACCCAACATGACCTCAACACCAACATAACCCCAACCCAACCCAACCCAGCCCAGCCCAACATAACTCCAACCCCAACCTAACACAACCCAACCCCAGCCCAACCCAACTCTAACCCAACCCCAGCCTCAACTCCAACCCCAACCCCAACTCTAACCCCAACCCAACGCAATCCAACATAACCTCAGACCCAACCCAACCCAACATAACTCCAACCCCAACCCAACCCAACCCAGCCCAGCCCAACATAACTCCAACCCCAACCCAACCCAACCCCAATTCCAACCCAACCCCTCAGACCCAACCCAACCCAACCCAACATAACTCCAACCCCAACTCCAACCCAATCCCAACCCAACCCAACCCAACACCAACCCAACCCAACATAACCCCAACCCCAACTCTAACCCCAACCCAACCCAATCCAACATAACCCCGGACCCAGTCCAACCCAATCTAACATAACCCCAGACCCAACCCAACACAACATAACTCCAACCCCAACCCAACCCAACCCAACCCAAAGGAACCCAACATAACTCCAACCCCAACCCCACCACAACCCAAACCCCAACCCAACCCCCAACCCAACCCCCACCCCAACACATTCCATCTTCCGAGTAGAATCTTATAGTGTGAATATTAACTTAAGGTCTGTCTGTTTGCCTACCTGCTCGTTTGGATGTCTCGTCTCATTTTGCTCTCTGAGAATCTCGTAGGGAGATCGGATAGGAGGGATGGTCAGCATAGCATTAATGGCCATTTCATTGTTTTATTTTTTAATACTTATTCTTCCCATTGATAATTTTCCACCTGCCTGTCTGTTTGTTTACCTGTCTCAGTCGCTTTCTTGCTCTAAAACTAAGACTTTAATTCAGCCAGATAGTCATTTTTCTGAAAGCTACATATGGTTCCATAAAAGCGAAATAGTATAATCCTTACCTGAATGGAGAAAGTTATTCATTTTACAGTGGGTCTCAAGAACTTCAAGCCATGATTAGCATTTTATCTATTTTGAAACCATCCATCCCTCGAACGTAACATTCTATATTACTGGTATTATTCTCAAGTTTAGTTACTTGATGAATAATATTTATAATAATATTGATACTAAATTGATGATGTTAATAATATTATTAATGATGTTAATGCTAAACCAAACAATTGAGTTACTGCTCTAGGGACTCATAGATGAAGATTTGATTTGGGGAACTTTAAAGAAGTTGGACAGCGAGATGGGAAGGGACCATGAATAGGTGAAAAGCAAATGGCGCAAAGCAGTGCCGATGGGACGTTACAGAGAACCGCCGGTACCGTCTACAGTGCGCCGCGCAAAGCACCGGAGGGGGACGGAGTGGTACCCACCTGCAATAATTTTTCTTGTTAATCTTTTTTTTTCTAAATTACCCTTATTCATAACACAATGAATATGTTATTCCCAATTGAAAAATACAGCACTTCATATATTTTTTTTCACGAAGTCCATTGGGTTAATGTATATAATATTTCCATTATTAACAATTTTGTCATTGGCCTATAACATCTTTTTTCGTTTCTTATTCTCGTTCGAAAATCACCATTCCCCTGACATAACAGTTATCGTAAATGGTATGCCATTATTATTATGAATTATTCGGAAAAGGGACAGGATAATAAACAGGTACATTCACTTCAAGTATTCGGTATTATTTAAGAACTGAGAGTCCTAATGATGTTGTGTTTCTCGCAAAAGAGTGTGTATTTCTTGATATAACTCAAGATCTTAATACTGTCTTCTGTGCTGTTTTCAAATAGAGAGCCCGTCTCAGTCAGCAAAGCTGGTAAAAAGTTAAGTATACCCTAGTTTTACCAGACCACTGAGCTGATTAACAGCTCTCCTAGGGCTGGCCCGAAGGATTAGACTTACTTAACGTGGCTAAGAACCAGTTGGTTACTTAGCAACGGGACCTACAGCTTATTGTGGAATCCAAACCACATTGTAGCGAGAAATGAATTTCTATCACCAGAAATAAATTCCTCTAACTCTTCATTAGCCGGCCGGAGAGTCGAACTCGGGCCTAGCGAGTGCTAGGTCACAACCCTACCGACTCACCCAACGAAGAGCCTGAAGGTGGTGTTTTCGCTACTGTCCTTTTGCCTTTTCGTTAACAAAATCAAAGAACGGATTTTCGTGGAACTAACGAAAACATTCGTTGTTTAACCCTCTCCAGATGATTAACTTTCGTTGGATATCTGTGAGGTTTTTTGCTGCATTTTTTTTTTATTGTTTCGATTGTCAGAATCCCGGCTACGGCCCTGTGTTATTTCCAAAGAGAAATCCTTTAATGCTTTGTAGCAAATGTATTAGAACCAAGGCCCAGTCAAACTGGTTATGAATGAACCCGGCTACTAACGATTTCTGGTGCTAATATTTATATTCTTTTGTAAATATAACGATCAATAGGGCTCCTAGGAGGGTTGTTCGCTATCCACCCCCACCCCTCCATTAGGTAGCAGTAGCCACGTTCGTAGGCAGACAGGTTATTATTATTATTATTATTATTATTATTATTATTATTATTATTATTATTATTCAGAAGATGAACCCTATTCATATGGAACAAGCCCACAGGGCCATTGACTTAAATTTCAAGCTCCCAAGTAATATGGTGTCCATTCCAAAGAAGTAACAGACGGTAACGAGAAATACAGAAAGAAGAGATCAGTTATTAAAAAAGGAAAAAAAATTAACAAATTTTGATAAATAAATAGATAAAAATGTAAGTAATGATATACCTAAAAGAGGGATAGAGTATTTCACAGCATTAAGCCTAATTCACAAACGTATTTTCAATGCTGATGCTGAGATTTACACTTAAATGCCCGCTAGGGGGATAGTGCCGTCAGTGCACCCCATGCGGTCCACTGTAGGCATTACGTAAGGTTCTTTGCAGCGTGCCTTCGGCCCCTAGCTGCAACCCCTTTCGTTCTCATTACTGGACCTCCTTTCATATTCTCTGTCTTCCATCTGACTTTCCACCCTCTCCTAACAGTTGATTCATAGTGCAACTGTGAGGCTTTCCTCATGTTACGCCTTTCAGACCTTTTGCTATCAATTTCCTTTTCAGCGCTGAATGGCCTCATAGGTCCCAGTGCTTGCCTTTTGGCCTAAATTTTATGTTCAATTCAGTGCACTTGAATGCTACAAAGTGAGGCCCAACATAGAATCAGGACATAGGTCAACAAGAAGGGGTATGTTGGTAAAGAGTGGCTGACAAACGTCAGCGACCCCCTCAAAGATAAGGCAACAAAAATAGGTGGCCAGTTTGCCTGGCGACCTCTGTCCCATGGACTTGGTCAATGACCCGCATTCACCGTCAGGTCATGGCTCCCGCCCTACCCCCTTGGCAAGGTAATAGTATCAGATTTGCATAATCTAAACGAATCGATTATGCTAACGTTGCTCCTGACTCGGTGGCCTTTTGCTCTTTTAAAGATTTTACCCTCTTTTTTTAAGATTTGTTCCAGGAAAGGGATTTTTTCTTTGCCTTTGTAGTCATTATCTAATATTTTGTCTGGGGGGTGTCTGAATTTACTTCATAAATCAGAGATAATTTTTGTTGCTGGTAAAGACACTGTTAACTGTGTGACAACAAAAATATCCAGCGATTAACTCTCTCTCTCTCTCTCTCTCTCTCTCTCTCTCTCTCTCTCTCTCTCTCTCTCTCTCTCTCTCTCTCTCGTTTTTCGAAGAATATCTAGTTAAGATAGTTTTTTTATACTCTGGGAATTCAGAATTTCGTAAGAAAATACGCTGTTTTCTTTAATAAGCTCTACTCTTATTGTATAAAATTAGGCTATATCGTACTATGGAAGCTGCTGGTGACGTAGAAATAGAACATATTGCAATATTCTATCAGTACAACACGCGTTAAAATACAATGGGTCTTAGTGTATGGGCCGTCTTACGCCATGGCAAATCCTATTAGATCCTTGGGAAATGGACACATTCATGTTAGGCCTAAAGAAATGGCATTGGAATTATATCCCTCGTAGGAGAGAGAGAGAGAGAGAGAGAGAGAGAGAGAGAGAGAGAGAGAGAGAGAGAATGAGAGAGTATTGCTTTCTGACATTGCATCCTCAACCTGTATTCTTCCCGTCGTAAGTATTGCCAAATATATTATTTAATGCTTCACAAGTTCTTCTAAATTAATTTTCTTTTGCTTTTTATAAAGAAAGAGTGTTTTTAAAGAGAAAATGCCATTGGCACGGACTAACTAATGGCCTTTTCTAGCCCAGGCACAAAAAAAAGGTGGGGCTGGGTGGAGGGGAATGACGGAAGAAATAGGAAAGACTATAAGATTCAGGAAACACATAGTCGGGAGGAGAGTTCCAAGACCTAGAAATATAGAGAAAGAACGCTTGGTGACTCATGTAATCCGAAGGTTGCCGAACTGTGATTAGATATGTAGAAATCAGTGGAAGTGATGTTGTCATTACGCCATTTGCATTTCATTTTAATGGAAATTTCTCTCTGACGGAAAAATAAGGTTTTGAAATTAGATTCTCTCTCTCTCTCTCTCTCTCTCTCTCTCTCTCTCTCTCTCTCTCTCTCTCTCTCTCTCTCTCTCTCTCTCATCATTAGTGATGATATCCTATATTTTAAATTTCTAGGCTTTAAGGATACAAAATTGGGACCAGGGTGCTATCATAGCCCTTGGAATATTATTTATATGTAAAATCGAACTGATTACTGAGCCAATGTCTCCTCATTTAGATCTATCTAATATTCACGTAAAATGTTTATGTTTTTTCAATCATCAGAAAAACAATTTCCATTGTCTTGGAATCAGTATTCAACCCACCCCCCCTCCTCCAAAAAAAAGTAAATAAATAAAAATACAATTCGTATCTATTAGTATCATTTATGACGTGTAGTGTTAGTTCGCAACACATTAAAGTTTTTGTAACTCGCTGTATAAATAAAGAAATGTGTTGGTTATGTTGTTTGCTAATATAATTTATGTGCAATATAACAGAAAAAGGTGTGGAGCATTAAAATGGCGCAGAAGTTAAAACTTAATAAAAAAATATCTTTGCACGAAATTTACATTGAAGGTGCAAAATATTCCTTGCTGACGGTGAGAGATATAAAAACGTGTAACAAGCAAATGTACAATAGCATTACAAAAATATCGGTAGAAAAGATATTGTATCTCGGAAGCATTTCAGTCTTACCCCCTACGTTTTTCTCTCAGACATTGCTCTATGGATGAGTGAGCCGGATCGTATTTATTTTTATTGTGAAGTTAGAGGAAAGGAGATTGTCCCGCTCCAAGAATAACCGCCGAAAGGAGCCTCCCTGCGTGAGTTACAGTTCCTCGCTGTAATATCCTCAGCGTCTATTATACAGGCTAAGCGGAAAAGGATTTGATTTTCGAAAAGAGGATCAAAAAGCCATAATGCACTTATTTCCTGCTGGTTCTACGAAATACTCTGCCTCGGTATTTTAGGCTTCAATCTGTTCTTGTTTCTTGGGCAAAGTTTTGTTAGTTCAGTTCGATGTGTTTTAGTGGCTAAATCTTAACTAGAAAACTGAACTTTTATTTCAGTATATACAAAAACATTTTTTCACGGGAAAACAGAATTTTTTTATAAATAAGATTTCGTTTCTGTTATTTATGGAAAAAATTTCTTTGAGGCCCCATCAACCACACTTGCATAGCCGCCAGTCTACGGAAATCGATCAGTCAGTATAGTGTAGGTTGATTTTATGTAATTCAGAGTGAAAGACTTTACAGCTGCAAGTTTTCATTATCCTCCTTTAATGAATTCAGTTGGCTTCCAAGGGATGTTTCAGGCTGTCTATCAATCTCATTTTTTCCCTCCAACGTCGAAAGTTGATGTTAGATGAAACAACCTTCCGAAGAGAGGAAGTTAACGCAATCTTTTTCCCATCTCCTTTTTCACGAAGTTAAAATCATCTCTCCTTTGACAAAGGAGCATCGCGCTCTTCTTTGATGAACTTTCTTGCGTTTTTCTTTCCTGTCTCGAAGGGCCTCGAAAATGTTTTTGGCGCGCGGTTCACGGAATTCTCCTCCTCTGCCCGGCACCGTTTTCTTTCCTGGAATCAGTCCTTTCCCTAATTTAAAGAACGTATATATTAATATACGTAGTATGCCACATTTTAAGGAATTAAAACTGTGTGTAAATAGACTCATCTCGATGAGGACATGGAAATCAATAGTTTACTTTAAATAGTTTACTTATAAGTACGATCTTAGAAATGATAAATAAATAGCAAAGACTAAGAAATAAATAAATAAAAACTCAACTTACCTAGAAGTGAGACAGCAACTAATTCCTTGCTGTCTCACCTCTAGGTCAAATGTGTTTTTATTGATCTAATTTTACCTTTTTTTTTATTTATTTATGAGTTTTAAGATTGAATTTATATGTATTTTTATCTCTTTTTTTATGTGTAGCCCTCAAGATGTAGTTATGTCAAAGTTACGAAACGTCGGCAATAAAAATTATGACAGCCTAGTGATGTGTGGTCTTCCTTTGAATAAGTTTACCTGGAATTTTTCTCTATGTATCTATTATTTTATAATATTGTTATAAAATTATAGATAGATAATGAAACATTCCAGGTAAACTTATTGAAAGGAAGACCACACATCACTAGGCTGTCATAATTTTTATTGCCGACGTTTCGTAACTTTGACAGAACTACATCTTGAGGGCTACACATAAAAAAAGAGATAAAAATACTTATAAATTCAATCTTAAAACTCATAAATAAATAAAGAAAAAAGTTAAAATTAAATAAATAAAAACATAATTGACCTAGAGGTGAGACAGCAAGGAATTAGTTGCTGTCTCACTTCTAGGTAAGTTGTGTTTTTATTTATTTTTTTCTTAGCCTTTGCCATTTATTTATCATTTTTAAGATCGTTCTTATAAGTGTTTTTATCTATCTTTTTGTCTGCATTCCTGAAGAAGTAATTCTGTCAGAGTTACGAAACGACGGCAATAAAATAAAAGACATCATATCATAGTGATGTGTGGTTTTTCTCCGTCCTCCTTTCAGTTGATAGATAGATAGATAAACAATGTGATGAATTTGTTACAATGTTGCGCTATAAACACTGCATTTTTCCCTCCATGACAAAACAATTCTCATAACTTATGTGCATCGTCCTCGGTGAATCCATTCATTTCGCCTCACTTCTTGAAACTTTCCACAACGTTGCGAAGATCACCTTGGGTGAAATTCATTCTGACATAACACCTGATCTTGACAGGATATAATGCGCGCTAATGCTCCTTGATGACGCAATGGTTAAAGGATTTTGGGATTACGAAAGCTCGAGAACTGGGCGGAGAGAGTTAAATGCCCATCAAATGTTTTTGTTTCTTTGTTTATTTGTTTTAATGTTGGAGATTTTTTAACGGCAAAAAAAGACCAGGATAGTAAGGATCAGTGAATGTGGAATAGAGAGAGAGAGAGAGAGAGAGAGAGAGAGAGAGAGAGAGAGAGGTGAGTTGCTTGTTAACTGTAGATTGTGTATGGATTTTTGATGTGATATTCAGACACACTGAAGTCATTAAATAAGTTAGAAAACTCTTAGGATAAATCACAAAAGATTTTAGTATTTAGTAATTAAAGGATAACTTACAAAAGACTGTAACATTTAGTAACTGAAGGATAAAACACAACGGACGTTAATATTTAGTCATTAAATCTCTAAATACCAAAAAAGTAAGTTTATCACAAAGAAAAAAAATAGAGATAAGAATAATCTAGTTTGCAAATGATAAATTATCTAGTATGCGTTTCCTAAAACTTTCAACGGTAAGGCATATTATGAAAAGATCACTATAGAAACGAGAGAGAGAGAGAGAGAGAGAGAGAGAGAGAGAGAATAATTGGGATAACTTTGGGAAAAGTTTAATCGTAAAACTTCAAGAGGAAATAAAGAAGAGTGACTCGATCAGCGTCCAGTCACTCAAGGCTCCGTGTGTATTGGATTTGACGATGGAAGTTGTAAGCCTCTCTCTCTCTCTCTCTCTCTCTCTCTCTCTCTCTCTCTCTATATATATATATATATATATATATATATATATATATATATATATATATATATGTGTGTGTGTGTGTGTGTATGTATGTATGTATATATACATACATATATATATATATATATATATATATATATATATATATATATATATATATATATATATACGATATTGTACATACACACTCACACACACACATATACATACATATATGTGTGTGTGTTACTGATAATTCTATTATTGCTTTCATTTTCCAAAATAAACCTGAAGAATGTGGAGTTGGGTTTATGTGCACAGTTGATGGGTATAAGAATTGTCGTTATAATGTTTCTGGATAAAACGTTATGGACAAAAAATTCCACCTTTTATGTATTAATCGTTGTATGGTTGATTTTCTTAATCTTTATCATACTACCTCCTAGGGGATAGTTGCAAACCGAAAGACAGTAAATATATGCAACATTGATTTTTAATAAACTAAGTAATTATTAATCAGTTATTTCATTAATTTCTCGAATACAGTGGCGTTGATATTAGGACTTCACTAGTGAGAATGGAGCAATTTGAAATCATCATATCAAGTTCCTAATAGTCAGCTCAAAATTTAATAAGAGAAGCTTTATTCACCTGTTGAGAGAGAGAGAGAGAGAGAGAGAGAGAGAGAGAGAGAGAGAGGGATGATCATTTGGTAATAATTTAGTCAATAAATTTCAAATGACATCGTGAAGTTCAACATCTCCAAAAATCTATTCCATTTTCTCTCTCTCTCTCTCTCTCTCTCTCTCTCTCTCTCTCTCTCTCTCTCTCTCTCTCTCTCTCTCTCTCTCTCATACTCGCATTTCTATTTTATCAGCCCATTTTCTCTTTCATTTTCTTACGCAAGGTATGAATGATTCCTTTGTTGTTTTTTGTTTTGTTAGAATGCCAATGTTGACTTGTTAGTCTTTTTTTGTCGTCATTTATATAAGTATATATGTATAAAAATGCATATATATGTATGTGTGTATACACACATATATAGGTAGATAGACAGATAGATAGATAGGTAGATAGATAGATAGGTAGATAGATAAATAGATAGATAGTAGATAGACAGTGGCAACTGCAAATCTAGTATTTTTAATTTCAAGTCTTTGATGTTATTAGAAAGTCAAAATATTATTAAACTCGTCTTCAATCTTTTTGTATAAACTAAACGTTTATAAAATCTTAGCAGATCCCTTTAATTGAAAACTGACATTGTTTAGGAACCTAATAAGATCTTATTGTTAGAAACTGAAAACATTAAAAATCATTGTGAAATCCTTTTTGGGGAACCTGAGCTTATTTGATTTCATAGTGAAATCTAATTTGAAACTCGAAACATTTTCCCTAGTAAAGGTACGATTTTTTGGGTTATTCTTATCAACCTTTTTTTTTTTTAAAGTTTGAAGCATTTTAAAAGCCAGGGTAAAAACATTTTATTAGAATCTGAAAGCCGTAAAATCCCCCCTTTTTTTTAAACTTCATGATTTTTTTCAGTTCTGAGTTGAATAATTTTATTAATCTAAAAATAAATTTAAATTTTAGTAAAAACCTATTTATCAAAAGCAAGACGTTCGAAAATCTTGATAAAACCCTTTATATAGCAAATTGACAGCTGATAAAACCTTATTAAAATCCTTTTTTACCAGAAACGCCGAGCGCAGAAGCTTCAGAATTACCTTTAATCTGTCTCCTAATGTGTCACTAATGTTAAAGTTTCACTTTTTTATCAGTGTCCTGTTTTTTTGTGATATCGGATTTCCTTTTCATCAGTTAACCTGTGCTACTGAAATGTCCAAATTACCTCAATTTAACTTGTTACTAGAATATCACAGACGCTTTTCAGAATTTCGGTCCTCCAAGCTCACGAGAGGTCCTCCTTTGGTAAACATTCCAGCATAGATATTTGTTCAGCATATTACACTGGCTGTCATTTTCCAGTTCACTGCATAACGTCATTGCCAGGCCTGCTTATTATATCAGGCTTCATTGCCTGAACTCACTAACCGTTCGTTTATCTCTGTCTAATTATCCTAGCACCATCTTCTTTACACTGTTACCCATCTGTGGTGCATCACTATATTGTGACCGGAGATAATGAGTAAAAAGCCCACAACGACGTAAATGAAAGACTGTATGTTTCCAAAATACAAAAAAGGGTTGAAAAAAAAGGGGGGTTGGCTGAAGAGGACCGTTGTGCAAACGGTCGAAAGCTCGCCCTGTTTTTTAACCGTTTTTTGTATTTTGGAAAAATAGTCTGTCATTTACATCATTGTGGCTTCTTACTCACTATTACCTATGCACATTTATCGAGGCACCATTATACTTTTGTGTTATCTATGCAACATTATTCATACAGTATTATCATTTAACCTAATGTGCTCTCTTTGGTATTCCTGCACTTTTTACCATGCATTAATGTTCTTGTGTCGTTATGCATTCGCCATTATCCTTGCGCTATTTGCCCTTACAACGCAACCCGTGCAATATTATCGCTGCACTATTATCAATTCACTATCATGCATGCAACATTATCCACGTACTATCATCATTGAACTATTGCCCAAGCTCTATTATTATCCTTCCAAGATAATCCAAGTACCATCATCATTGCACCATTGTCCAAACACCATTATCAATGCAACATTATCCACGCATTATCTTCGCTGCACCATAATCCACGTGCTGTTATCATTGCAACAACATCCACGCATCTTGCACTGTTATCTTTCTCCGGTGGATTTGCGCCATTTACATTCAGGTCCAAAGGCATTATGGCGTAGGAGCGTCCGCTGTCTTCGCGTGCCATTAAGTATTCATCGCAGTCTAATGGATTTCCAACGTCGTTTACGTCAACAGAGACTATATTTAAATCCTTTTATGCCAACCCTGTATGCCATCCGCTCCTTTTCACTTTTTGCTGCGTCATTGAATCGGGACTGTCGACAATTTAGGGCGTGAAGTTCACTGGCGCTTTTCTGTTTTTTTATTTAATTTTTATTAGTTTTCTGTAAAAGAAAACGATTGTGCCGGCTTTGGCTGTCCGTCCGCACTTTTTCTGTCCGCACCTTTTTCTGTCTGCCCTCAGGTCTCTTAAAAACTACCGAGGATAGAGGGGTGCAAATTAATATGTTGATCATCCACCCCCCCGATCATGAAACATACCAAATTGCAGCCCTCTAGCCTCAGTAGTTTTAATTTTATCTAAGGTTAAAGTTAGCCATAATCGTGGTTCTGGCAATGATATAGGATATGCCACCACCGGGTCGTGGTTAAAGTTTCATGGACTACGGCTCATACAGCAGGATAGATCTATTTTCGGTGGCCTTGATTATACGCTGTAGCGGCTGTACAGAAAACTCGATTGCGCCGAAGAAACTTTGGCGAATTTTTTATTTGTTTATTTATTTATTTATTTATTTATTTGATGGACCGAACTGATTTTTGACGATTTACCCTGTCTGGGTTGCCATCCATTGAAAAGATGAAAATTAAAAGTATGAAGTGTTTGGTTAAGTAACTTTCCAAGATTCGGATGAACAATCCTTGATGTTTGTATACACCAGGGACGTAGTTACAATGTCCAAAACAAGCCTTTATGGCTATATTCTCCAAGGATGCCGAATTGAAACGCACAAAACAAGCCTTCACTTACATATTGTACTCCACTGCTGTATTTTTAAATTGCTCAAAACACGCCTTCATGCCTATACACGCCAATGATGCATATGTAAAATGCCCAAAAATTTTAAATATAAATATTTCATACGTACAATAATGTAGAATTAAAATATTTACAAACTGTTCTGTGTGTGTATATATATATATATATATATATATATATATATATATATATATATATATATATATATATATATATATGTGTGTGTGTGTGTGTGTGTGTGTGTGTGTGTGTGTGTGTGTGTGTGTGTGTGTATGATCTAAGGATGTAGAATTAGAATGTTTAAAACAAGTCCTCAAACGTATACACGCCATTGTTGTAGAGTTCAAATGTTTCATGCAGAAATATCCAAAAGAAGTAGAATTAAAATGCCAAAAATGTCTGCAACAAATGTCCAAGACAAACCTTCATGCATTTATGCTCAGGGGCCTAAGTCAGAATTTCCAAAATGATTTATATTTAATGCCAGCATTTATGATGGGACTTCAGTGAAACCGCATTTTTCTGTCATCGCCAAATGGGTTCTATTCTTAGCACGTGGAGGCCAAAGCTGTTTTACAGAATATTTGTAGGTACACAATTCGATATGAGTAATAGCTTTGATGTCGGGTTTAATTGGTTGCTCACATATAATAGCTATCTGGAAACCATTTGACTTGCAATCTTTTTCAATTTTTTTATATAATGGAGACATTGTCCGGTTTCCCATAAAGGTAGGATTTTGTAGTAATATCACCTCGTTGTATACATACGTATGTAAAGTGTTCGTACAGCATGTGCATGCATAGAAATAAATCTAAACATTCTCCTGCACACACACAGCCGTATACATATGTGTGTGCGATGTGTGTGCATGTATAGACATACAGATATACATTTTCATATTGTATGTATAGTATTACCGCGTTGAACATATTGAACATACATGAGGCTGGGTGTGGGTTTAACAACCCCATCATAAGAACAAAAGAAAGTGCTTATGGTAAAAATGGTAGAAAATACACTTAAAGATATACATACACAAACACTACATGTGTGTGTGATATATATAATATATATATATATATATATATATATATATATATATATATATATATATATATATATATATATATATATATATATATATATATAGTCACCATAAAAAAACTCGAACACCCCATTTAAATGAACAAAAATCAGAACAGTGATATAAAAACGGAAAATAATATGCAAAGTTTTTGTTTTATTACCTTTTTTCAATATTTTGACATTTCTCCGTTATTTTTAAGTAATATTGTGCACAAAAGTCCGTTTCCTTAGCCATCCAGCGAGTGAACACGAACCCGGTGATTATAAAACACCGAAGCAGTTGAACAAGACTAGTAACTAATGGAAGACCCAACGATGTTGCACCGTCAGGGCATTTATGGGTACAGGAAGGAGGAGTGGGAAGCGAGTATTTTTCGTGAGCAGAGAGTAAAGTTCCCATATTCTAATAACGTTAAGAAAGTGGTCGTAAAGATTTTGTTGTTGACGATACTGGGTTTAAGTGTAGAATGTGCAGCTAAGGAAATACGCGAAATATTCATGAATTAGTATTTCCTATAGATTATCGTATCTTATCAACAGACATAACTATCCACAAGATCGATACAAAACATTTCAGCGTCATAAGATGCCATAATCAATAGGAAATACTAATTCATGAATACTGACTTCCTAAGCACTTTTATTCTCAGATTTATTTCGCACATTTCCGTAATGCGCATTTTACACTCAAACACAGTATCGTCAACAACAAAAGCTTTACGATCAATTTCTTAACGACATTAGACTATGGGAACTTTACTCTCTGCTCACGAAAAATACCTGGTTCCCACTCCTCCTTCCTGTTCCCATATGCCCTTATGGTGACATCTGTTGGTTCTTCCATTACTTACTTGTTCATATGCCCTTACGGCATATGATTCTTCCATTAGTTACTTGTTCATATGCACTTACGGCATATGATTCTTCCATTAGTTACTTGTTCAACTGCTCCGGCGTTTCATAGTCACCGAGTTCGTCGTCACTCTCGGGATGGCTAAGGGAACGGACTTTTGTGCACTATAGTAGTTAAAAATAATGGAGAAACGTCAAAATATTGAATAAAAGGTAATAAAACGAAAACATTGCATATTATTTTCCGTTTTATTACATTGTTCTGATTTTTGTTCATTTGAAGGGGCGTTCGGAGTTGTTTTCCGTGTATATATATATATATATATATATATATATATATATATATATATATATATATATATATATATATATATATATATAAAGCCCTTTGTTGGCCGAGTTGGTTGAGCTTCAGACCGTCATTCGATGGGCCGGAGTTCGATTCCGCCGCCGGCTGATGAAGAGTTAGAGGAATTTATTTCTGGTGATAGAAATTCATTTCTCGCTATAATGTGGTTCGGATTCCACAATAAGCTGTAGGTCCCGTTGCTAAGTAACCAATTGGTTCTTAGCCACGTAAAATAAGTCTAATCCTTCAGGCCAGCCCTAGGAGAGCTGTTAATCAGCTCAGTGGTCTGGTAAAACTAAGCTATACTTACTTATATATATATATATATATATATATATATATATATATATATATATATATATATATATATATATATATATATATAGTTAAGTATACCTTAGTATTACCAGACCACTGAGCTGATTAACAGCTCTCCTGGGGCTGTTATATATATATATATATATATATATGTGCGTGTGTGTGTGTGTGTGCGTGCGTGTATATATGTATACACACGTGTGTGTGTGTTTGTGTTTCTGTCAGCGCGCTTGCGTACGCGTATAATATGTAGATAAAACATTTCTAGTTTAAAGAGCAAAGAAAAAATGAGACTATTTTTATTAAAAATCTAGAAGCAGCAAACCCTTTTTACGACCATACGTAAATGTTTCCTTTGAAGCGTCGGTAGGTTTTTTCCGAGCGACTAATCATATTTAGTCATTTTTCTCTGTTTCATATTCCCTTTTTTTTTTTTTTTTTTTTAACTCGTTACGGGATGCCAAAATATGCGCAAGGATAACAGGATACCATTTTTTTTTCTGAAGAGTAAAATTTTTTTCCCCTTTCGTCACTAGATTAAAATTCTCCCACGTATGTTTGAACAAAGTTCTCGTTGGGAATTCTAGACTTCGTAATCACTTAACCCCATGGGAGACTATATGGCTCATCTCAGCTTAATTACTGAGCCATTTCAAAAGCAAGTTGCATAAACTAGTTATAAAAAAGGGGTCATGGATTGAGGAACATAAGGAACAATATGTTTTTATAATCTCACTGATTATCACTACTATTGTCACAAACAATTCAAGAAGTGATCACATTTCTTTTTTTGTAAATAAAACGTTTGAATAAAAACAGGAATCGGTTCATGGCATAAAGGAAATTTGTTCCATTAATTTACATTATTTACTTGGTGTATAAATAAAAGTTTGTATTACTGATGTGTAGGTTGTTATGCACTGGTAATTTTTGCGTCATTCTAATGTAAAGAGAAATAATCAGTAGGTAATTTGGCAGTTTCTGCCTGTTTTTTTTTTTTATGTAATAGCAAATTTATAATGCTTCATAAGCAGACAATTATTTTTGTGTGCAAAACTGAGAGAGAGAGAGAGAGAGAGAGAGAGAGAGAGAGAGAGAGAGAGAGAGAGAGAGAGAGAGAGAGAGAGAGAGAGAGAGGCGGGGCGGGGCGAGACATCCTTTACCATTGGGAAGCATTTAAGATTTACAAAGGAGAAATAGTAAGGACCTCATTATGCTGATAATGTCTATTAACTATAAAATTAGGTTAAATTACGGTCGATTTTTCGTACTAACCCGGAAAAAATTCGTAAACATATCGTATTTTAATAAATGAGCGGCATTTGTCGCGAAGTTATGTCTGAAGGGCATTATTTTTTCTTGTGTATTTAGTACAAGACCATTTCTCATTGAAAATTGTATTTCTAAAACGCTTGATCAACTGATAATAACAAAATCAAAAGAAAAAGAACATTCAAAAGGCACTTTCTCATATTAGCTTTCATATTTCAGTTCATAATAAAGACGAAAACATAAAGAGATTATCCTAGACAGTATTCTTATTTGAGCCTAGAGAAGAAGCACAAAATTATAAAAATGAAAATAGAATTATTTGACAGTCCTAACAAAATGCACAAAAGACTACTCAAGAGACACACGCACTTACTCCATCTCAAAGAAAAAAGAGACGAATTCAACGATAAACATTTTTAAAAAATCAATTAACCAACGAACAACAACCTTAAACTTCAAAAAAGCAGTCCACAAAGAATAAAAAAAAAAAAGACACCCAGCAGAGACAACCTCATTTCAGCTCAAAGAAGCTACGAGAGGGAAGAAGAAGAAGAAGAAGAAGAAGAAGAAGATAAGGAAAAGTTAAAAGATATTGCTCTTCAAAGACTTCTCTCAAAACGTCTTCCAAGGCTTCCCTTTGGGGCCAATAAAAACAAGGAAACCTTCGGACTCAGGCTGCGAGATAAAGCTCACTCGGGAGTCTCAAGTTTTCTTATGTGATCCGTAGGGTGGAAGTAGTAAATACGCCATTTTATTGTGCGCAACTTTTGTCATTTTAACCAGCCGGGCGTAAGTCTGTGGACGTACAGCACCAGCGTCCGTGAGCACGCACACACAGACACGAACGTACGATCACATGTATACATACACAAAATATATTTTTTCTGAAAAGTTACTGTAGAAGAAAAACATTTCTGTTAAATCACTAAACATTGAAACATGCACACAACCTAAGTACAAACACAAACACACACACATATATACATATATGCATGTGTGTGCGTGTTTGTGTGAGAGTAGATGTGTCACATCAGGTCAGCCAGTGTGTGACTAACTTCTACCTCGGAGAAAGTAGAAGTTGCCTGGCAAAAGTAGAGCGGCACCAGGTGAAGGTTGTGGATGTCTTGATGGGAGGAAATTCCCCCCAAATTGCAGCTGAAGCTCCTCCTTTGGAGCCAAAACTGAAAAAAAACAATGACTGGGCCCACTGGATATGCGTTCCTATACCTTGTATTAGTGTAGCAAGAATGTGCATAGATCTGGTACAGAAGGAATGAAATTGATTAGACAAGGTTGTGTTCAAGCAGTTAAAGTTGATGGTTATGGCACTTGGTTATAAAGATTAGGGTGTTTGTGACAATTAAATTAAATTAAGGGATGAGAATGACATTTTCAGATCGAGACAGGTCGAGAGACGAAGAGCAAGTGGAGAGTTGCTCATGAAATGAAGGAAGACTTTGAAAGCGTGCATGACAGTACAAATTTTAATCAAAGGGCTGTGTGTGCGAAATCGAGCTCTCGAAGACATAACGTTTTTATGTTATGTTATTTCGACCCAAGAATAGAAAATAGCACAAAGAACAGAAAGTTCGACGGAGGGTTAGGATCTTTGCGGGCTATTTTGCGATTCTTAAAGGATGGTATTGCTGGGTGGTTTGAATCTTAAAGTAGCTCATAGAGGAGGTGGAATATCTGACAGGTTTTGGATAGTGTAGATAGTCTTATGAAAATGTGTGTTGAAAGGGGCTTGATTATTGAGGATGCCTGGTTTCAAACGAAATTGTTCACTAGAGCATTTGGAAAAGAGAAAAGATTGAGGAAAATTAACAGAAATATAAAGAGATTTCTCAAAAAGAGAATAGAAAAACACCACAATCCATTTACTGGATCGCTCTAGCTTTCAACTGGGTAAACAGAAACCCATCAGGTTTACTCCACAAAGGATTCTGATTTCACCAGGCGTAATGAACACCCAGATGAACAGTTCTCTGACGACTATTAATTGATTCCAAGATTAAACAATAGAGCGAGAAAAGAGGACGAATATCTTTCAAAAAAAATTTTTTTTAATATATTCGTCTGTGAAAGGAGATTTAATGCTCATTTTGTCTTGTTAAACGAAATTTGTCTTGGAAAGAGACAAGGAAGTATATTAAAGGTTGGTAGACCCTTTGTATTGAATTGTTCATAATGAACCATGTAAAATTAATTTTCTTTAACACCTATGAGCGTAATCTGTATAATAAACGCCGAAATATAAAAAAAAACTTTTTCTATTCACTGAGAATAATATCCGTTTTAATCTTAATCATATAAAAAATGTTGAAGAGCTGGAAGATTCTTAAAAAAATATCATCAGTGGGAATATAAATTATTCATATTTCATTGAAGTAAAACTTCGGTTTACCAGAAATGTACAGTCAAAATATCTTACTCTTCCTTATTGTTGATTATAATCATTCCTCTCCTTTAGAAAGAAAGTGGCGTCTGCTTGCTTGATCAAATCATTCGCTTTTCCATACAAAGAAATTTATTGAACCTATGTAACGAAGACATAATAATAATAATTATTATTATTATTCAGAAGATGAACCCTATTTATGTGGAACAAGCCCACAGGGATCATTGACTTGAAATTCAAGGTTCCAAAGAATACGGTGTTCTTTCGAAAGAAGTAACAGAGGGTAATGAGAAATACAGAAAGAGATCAGTTAAGAGAAAGACAGATAATTTAACAAATTATTAAATAAATAAAAATTTAAGTAAAATATTAAAATACCTACATCACTATCTTTGCCATTACCATTTTATGGAAACCGCGCCGAGAACAGACGTGGAACCTGCTTCACTATTATTTCCCTGTTTTTTCCACAATAGGGAAAAACATGATTGAGTCATATTTCAAAGGTTTCGGGAGCCAAATGGGCCAATCTACGACCCAGACAAAGACGGAGATCTCGTTCTGAACGGGAGCAATGTTGCAGGAAAGAGACCGCAGCCTCTGCCTGGTTCGGGTCATTTATATTTCGAGCGCCGTTCCGATGGGGCCATCACCTTAGCCAGAATTTGAAAGGACATTTCCGGAATTCAGAAAAGCAGTTATCTAGGTAAATTATGACAAAATTAGGCCGCCATGTTTTCCCAGTTTCCCTTTTGTTTTCCTTTTCTGTGATGTATAGTTTCCCATGTATAGTAGCGAGAAGAGGCCTGGTTAGTATACTATAATAGTTACATCGTAGCTGAGATTCATAAAAGGAGAGAGACGGGAAAATTAATATGGTTTTCAAGCAAATTGAATAAAGATATTAGGAAATAATGACCTTAAGACCTAGTACCTGTGAAAATTAGGCTTATATATACATATTTATATATATATATATATATATATATATATATATATATATATATGTATGTATATATGTATATTTATATATATATATATATATATATATATATATATATATATATATATATATATATATATATATATATATATATATATATCTTATTGTAAGGAGTCAATAGTCAGTCCATATTAATAATCATCAATAAAGGGAAGAGGACACACATGTACAATCTGTCTTTATTCTAGCGTTTCGTAATTGTCCATTTAATTACATCATCAGGGCGGTCAAAATTAAACAAAATTCTTTGCAAAATTGTAAAAACTAAGACTAAAATTTAAGAATTGAAAAAAGTTGAAAATTAGTCTTACAAAATTTAAGAAATATATACATAACATTAAAATTAAAGGAATGAACAAAATTTTTAAAATCTGTACGTTAAAATGAAAGGTAACAGAATGTGCACTGAACCGAAAATGAATATAGCAGTGAACAGAGTTACAGAACAAATGATTAAGGACCGACCTAGAGGGGTGACAGCATTAAACTAAACGTAAACATAAATAGAAACAACACAAGTCAAGATAAATACAGAGGGGAGGAGGACGTATGTGTGTTGAACGATGGAACAAGTTGGTAAATAAAAAGTGATTCCAGACTAACAAGGTCTTGAGGGTTGGTGGTATGGCCTAAAATGCAGAAGTCTGTATTATCGACATATTTGTTTTACAAATTTTGGAGTGATTTCTAATATTGTAGTGTTCTGGGTTTAAAATTTTGCTACCAGTATGGAAGCTTTCGCCACGATGAGAATCGATACG
This sequence comes from Macrobrachium rosenbergii, assembly GCF_040412425.1. NCBI lineage: Eukaryota > Metazoa > Arthropoda > Malacostraca > Decapoda > Palaemonidae > Macrobrachium > Macrobrachium rosenbergii. The sequence goes on along the minus strand of NC_089741.1, from coordinate 22,478,657 downwards.
CACCTTATGGAACCTGCTGGTCGATCCCACATAGGTCCCTGTTTGACATTCAGGGCAAGTAAACTTATAAACATACCTTTAATTTTAATGTTGTGTATAAATTTCTCAAATTTTATAAGAATAATTTTCAGCTTTTTCAATTCTTAATTTTTAGTTTTAGTTTTTACAATTTTACAGGGAATTTTATATTTCATTTTAACAGCCCTGATGATGTCATTAAATGGACGAATGTGAAACGTTGGAATAAAGAAGGCTTGTATCTCTGTGTGTGTCCTCTTCCATATAAAATATATATATATATATATATATATATATATATATATATATATATATATATATATATATATATAAAATATAATATATTTTTATAAACATGTATATTTACTGTACATGTTTACTGTGAAAATTCGGCCAATCAAGTCCTTCCTGGGTTTTCATTTCCACAAATCCCAACCTGTCATAAGCGTCGCTCTCTCTCTCTCTCTCTCTCTCTCTCTCTCTCTCTATATATATATATATATATATATATATATATATATATATATATATATATATATATATATATATATATACATACATATACATATATATATATATATATATATATATATATATATATATATATATATATATATATATATATTTATATATATATATATATATATATATATAATATATATCTTCATTAATGATAGAGTTCTAATATTTACCCTTTCATTATATCAGCAAAACTTCTCTTACCCTGAAGAAGTTGACCCAGCTCACATCTCAAGCAGAACACTCTAACTAAGGTTGGAAGTTGATTAAAAGGAGTCCTTTGAGGAGAGAATAGAAGTTGAGTATCTTCCTCCGCTCCTTTTACAACCGAGTCAAGGAACTTCCTGGACGGACTTCCCTCCAAGTTTTATTTCTTCCTCGCAACTTTTATTAAAAAGAGTATCCTACTGGTTGCCTTCGAAAGCTTTTAGGTTTTTACTTTTCTGAAAAGGAGACTATTGTACCTGCTGTGTCTGTCCGTCCTCAGATCTTAAAAACTACTGAGGCTAGAGGGCTGCAAATTGGTATGTTGAATATCCACCTTCCAATCATCAAACAAGTTTTATTTCCTCCTCGCAACTTTTATTAAAAAGGGTATCCTACTGGTTGCCTTCGAAAGCTTTTAGGTTTTTACTTTTCTGAAAAGGAAACTATTGTACCTGCTTTGTCTGTCCGTCCTCTGATCTTAAAAACTACTGAGGCTAGAGGGCTGCAAATTGGTATGTTGATTATCCACCTTCCAATCATCAAACATACCAAATTGCAGCCCTCTAGCCTCAGTAGCTTTTACTTGATTTAAGGTTAAAGTTAGCCGTAAGCGTTCATCTGGCAACGATATAGGCCATGCCACCACCGGGCCGTGGTTAAAGTTTCATGGGCCGCGACTGATACAGCATTATACCGAGACCACCGAAAGATAGATCTATTTTCGGTGGCATTGATTATACGATGTATAGAAAACTCGATTGCGCCGAAGAAGCTTCAGCGCATTTGGTACTTGTTCTTTTCAATATTAGGTAAAATTATTTCTTTGGTCTTGATATACATTTATTCATTGTATGATTGAGAATTTAAAGTACATCTTCTTGGCTGGCTTTGAAGTCAATAATGTTTTACTGTGTTGCCTCTAAAAGTATATTGTTGCTCATCAAAATGAAAATAAAAAAGATAAAAAACAGGAAATATTTTAGCTTTATGACACGGTCCCCGTAGGGGGTGCCGTCAGCGTATCTCACGCGGTGCACTGTAGGCATTACCTAAGATTCTTTGCAGCATGCCTTCGTCCCTTAGCTGCAACCCATTTGATTCCTTTTACTGTACCTCCATTCATATTCTCTTTCTTGCATCTTACTTTCCACTCTCTACTAACAGTTGTTTCATAGTGCAGCGCCGAGGTTTTCCTCCTGTTACACCTTTAAAAGAAACTTTTTGCTCTTAATTTCTCTTTCAACCCTGAATGACCTCACAGGTCCCAGCGCTTGGCCTTTGGCCTAGATTTAATATTCCTTTTCATCCATTCCAGGGTTAGGTTCGAAATCTTCGCTTTTTTGGTTTTATTTTATTTATTCCCTTCCTGAGTTTCGCAATGCATTCCCATCTGTTGCCAGAGAATATAAAATGTATCATTCCCAGTTGGTTCCAAAAATATTTCCCATTTTTCATGTTTATAACAAGGTAAAATTATTCCCCTGATCAGGTGTGAAATCCCTTGAGCCATCTTATTGTTGCGAATGTAGTGTATCATATTTACCTGGTTTTCTGATTTCCTTTTGTTTGTGACGAGACAAACATTTTGCTCGATGTCTCAATACTCGTTTAGCCATGAATGATTGAGAATGTAAAGGAAATCTTTAAAATATTTCTTGGTTTTTCGTTTTTTATTTTTATTTTTTGCAAGGTTAATTCATTCCTTAGATGAGTGTTGATATTCGTTTAGGAAGCTCATTGTCGAGGACATTACAATGCTGTCATTCAGCTTATTTGTATTGTCGATTATTCTTATTATATGTATTTTACCCGTCACCATGCAAAATTATTCTTTTGGTGTGCTTAGAAGAAATATTTTAAAACCTTATTATCGAGAAAATTAAAATATGTTCTCTCTATTCTTCAATATCGCAATTCAGTGATTGATTATCCCTGCCACTTTTTCTCATTCATAGAATCTGATATTATTATTATTATTATTATTATTATTATTATTATTATTATTATTATTATTATTATTATTATTATTACGAACTACTTTTTCAAGCTTTCTTGATTATCCCTGCCACTTTTTCTCATTCATAGGATCTGATATTATTATTATTATTATTATTATTATTATTATTATTATTATTATTATTATTATTATTATTATTATTATTATTATTATTACGAACTACTTTTTCAAGCTTACTTGATTGTCCCTGCCACTTTCTCATTCATAGGATCTGATATTATTATTATTATTATTATTATTATTATTATTATTATTATTATTATTACGAACTACTTTTTCAAGCTTTCTTATTCACGTGTAGTTATTGCTATCGTCATTATTAATATAATTTTCATTATTCTTTTTCAACGAAGGGTAATAACCTGGGTATCATTCCAAAATGGGCAAGCATTTGGTAAGCGACCAAGAGGTAGGAATGAAAAGGTAGAAAGCAATTCAGCTGGGGGCAAAGAACCTATCATACTGCCGAGATTCAGGGAAGGCCAATTGTGCGGAAGGATTTTTTTTTTTTATCAATAAAAAGTATTTTTCGTTGGCAGACTGAACACGTTGTGTATATCAATGTATAATAGATCCGTGTAATTCGCTTGGTTTAGATTCTGAGATTGACTATAGTGCTGTACGCGAAGTATGCAATGATTTTCAATTGATATGAAAGATATATATATATATATATATATATATATATATATATATATATATATATATATATATATATATATACATATATATATACATACATATATATATATATATATATATATATATATATATTATATATATATATATACTGTATGTATATATATATATATATATATATATATATATATATATATATATATATATATATATATATATATATATATATATATATATATACACACACACATGTATAAAATGGGTGTGCTTTTAGCCGGGACCTCAGTTGAATTCTTTTTCCTTATTCTTCATTTCCAACAGAATTGCCAAAGAAATATTCAAGTAGTTCTCAAAACGCGAAAGTGCGTTCGGTCGGAAATTTTTCGAGCTGAATTTAAAGTCAAGCTGACTCGTCCAGAACTTAGGAAAGCATTGCAATTTAAAATTTGCATGCGTTCCATCAGACCTTCATCTGCATATTGCCATGTCGAGGTTGCAGATAAAAGGGGGAGAGGGAACTCGAGAGTAAGTAGGATTATGTGAAAAGTTATATGAATACGTACAAACGTAATGATGTGAAATGTATTCACAGACTAGGATGTAAACAAACAGAAGCCTTCTTAAATGTCTGTTTGAACCTTGCAGCCTCTTTAATGTTGCAGACACAGTTGTCTCTCTCTCTCTCTCTCTCTCTCTCTCTCTCTCTCTCTCTCTCTCTCTCTCTCTCTCTCTCTCCTCAGTTTTGCGAACGACTTTGCAGACCCCGAAATTACATTGCAAATTGTTGCGCTTAACTTGTGCCAATATCCGGCCTGCCTCTTATCTCCCCCACCCCCCCAACTCCCCCGCCCTCCTGGAGTAATCGGGCGTAAACAAAGCAGCGTCGGAGAGCGCAGAGCTATTTGTGACCCAAATGAAGTCGGTGACAAATCGCTTGTCGAAGGCAAAGATCGAGCGCATAGGATATGCAAGAGGCTTTGTCTAGGAAGGGATGCTGTATTACATTTGGAGAGAGAGAGAGAGAGAGAGAGAGAGAGAGAGAGAGAATCGTAACGAATTTGAATAATTTCCTGTGAAGAACAATCATCTGTCAAAGGATATTTTTATGTAATATTAATATCTGTTTTTTATGCTCTTCATCGTGACATTTTAAGGTTCATAAATTGAATTAATGTGTATTTTATGGAAACACAAAAGTAAGTGAAATGAAAATTGGAAACAGAAATATTTCTACTTGGAAGCGGCACACCCGCCAACTAACCTCAGTGCTATTGTACAGAATCATTTGAAAACCCCAGAGGGGTCGACACTTACAGTTTGCCTTGCGAGGAGCACTGTTGACAGCACGAAGGGTTCTTTGTATCATTAGTTCACTCCTAGATGCATTGCTTCTGCCTTTTCGCTCTTCATTCGTTTCCTTTTATTACTTTCCCCGCAGATGTCCAACTTCTTTAAGAAATTGTGTATTAAATTTTCACTTCTATTTACGAAGAAATCATTGTGGTTTGCCAATGTGAATCTAGCAGGGTGACTCATCGGTCTAATAATAATAATAATAATAATAATAATAATAATAATAATAATAATAATAATAATAATATAAAAGCTAAAACTTATTCCTCTATTCTTTTCTTCATTTGCTTTTTTTTTTTTAACACAACCTTCAGTTCCAATGTCATTTGTCAGAGTTGCATAACCGCTTCCACTCGTAAATGATTCTGTTGGTCGCATTTTTCTAGATCGACGTTCAACTACCCTTCAGAGTTACGCACCTTATCGCTCAAAGGCAGCACACTCTTCAAACAGCTCCCTCCTCTATATCTGAATCGTTTATTCTATTTTGTTTATTATTCTTTCTTGAATATTTCATACCCTTTCACATATCTTCGCCCTTAATTTTCCTCAACTTGTCCGTTTTTCCGTCTCAGTATAGGCTACTTTCACTTACATTTCATCGCACTCAGCAGTCTTGATAAGTTTATACAAAGTAGTATCGGAACCTTTCCTCTCTTAGTAAAAGTTACAGCTTCAGAGGCATAATCTCAGGACTAATATCTCTTATGAACATCATAATAATAACGGAAAGGTTGATGATGATGATGTTAGTGATGATGAAGGGGAGAGTCTGAGCTAGGGAAAAGAGAAATGAAATGGCAAAAACAATATTGGATATTATTGCAAAGTTCTCATCCTTTCATTAATTACAGTGGTTCAGTTACAGCAGATAGAAGTGAACATTGTACAGGATATTACACTCTTGTATCAGGCATAATCCCCTCTCGTGGAGGCGAAGTATGAATCAATATCTGCATAGAACTTCGTCCTTCACGACCACTTCGGAGGAGCGAGCGGGGAAAAAAACTGAGAAATTCGGAAAGAAGCCATGAAAATAAAAACCCTTCTCGGACTGAAGAACCTCCTTCCTTTTGACAACTGCAACAACCTCGAACCATTCGGTTCTAATTACAGAGAGAATGTCAAGCAGAATTCTTGTTTTCCGAATGTGTACTAATTAGCCCATTCAATTACCGACCTCATTAAGGTTGCTGATCGTCGCTCTCCCTCCCAAAAGACCTCGCTTCACTCAAATTGGGTTTAATTGCCACACACGTCAACCTCAGACGCGCCCGTTTGCTTCATCCCGCCCACAAAGGGAACGGCGGGATCGAGCGAGAGAAGCCAGATGCAAAAATTGGCTCTTTTCTCGAGCTTCCATTGGAGGCCGTTGGCAGAACTGCGATAGTACCCACATCAGAAAAGTAACAAGCCATTGCAGTGCACACACACAAACTTAACAAAACCAAAGATCCTTTGGTAATACACATACTTATACTTACACGTGAAATCATAGGGTTATTGGCAATGCACATACAAAACCAATGGGCCACGCCAAATCAAAGAGCCAATGGCAGTTCACAAACACGCACTCACAAAGAAGACTGAAACTACTTGGTTACACAATGGAAACAAACAAAACAAAAGAAAAACAGGCTTAAGTATTTGCTCATACAGAAACTGAATGTTGACATTTAAAAATCTGCATTGCCAAGTCACACAGAGCGAAAGAAACACTGGCAAAGTTACCTGTAAATACAGACACTGTTTCATAAAACGAAAGCAAAACAAAACTCTGCGCTACCAGTAAACACATTCAGACAAAATCGAAATACTCCATAGTTGCCTCTATCACCTGGTAAAGCTCTTTTGTCTGAAGGCGCAGCAGGTATACCTACTATTAGCAAAAAAAAAAAAAAAAAAAAAAACCCTAGTAAAAAATTCTGAACTAAAACCTATGAACAAATTCATCCGCTGTTCAAGAATCTGGATACTGCATAGTCTGTTTGTGAGCACTGAAATGACAGGTTTCCTTTTCTTAAGAATAATGGCAACAGGGTCTAGAATCAGTGGTTCTCAATCTTGTTTCAGTGATGGCACCCTAACTAATGTAATCATTAGCGTGGCACCCCTTCTTCACCATCCCACCATATCACATGATTTAACTTCTTATTCAATGAATAAAACTATGATCCATACTCAAACCAAAATCAGCACACCTCACATGCAGAAATATACTATACAGACAAAGAGCACATCAGAAGAATTAGACAAACATAATTAGAGTAGATACACTGATAATAATTATATGAAGACATCTGCCCAAAATTTTTTTTTTTACAAATGTTCATTGAGATGATCTAGCCACGACAAAATTCATGACAATCTTGCGGCACCCTTAGGCACTGGGGTGCCACGTCACCCAGTTTGAGAATCACTGCTAGGTACACCAGGAAATGTCGGTTTGTGGTTGATGAATCGTTGTCTTCATTTGTACTTGCTTGGTATTTTCTGTCTTTTTCTCTTCTGTGGAGTCTCTCGCTTTATTAGTCAGTGATCTCTGGCCGTCTTTCATATGAATAATTGTTCATTTTAAAAAATAATATTCATTATTATTTTAATATCAATAACAATTATGATACAAGCACACAATCGTGCCTGGAAATACATGACAACTAATAATAATAACAATAATGATAATAATAATAATTTTTAACCAAAACCCAAAAGGACGCCAACGTAATCGCCTCTTCTAGCCCAGACCAGAAGCAAACAAGAAATAAGGAAAATGAAAGAAGGTGGTTCTGAGCTGCAGACGAATTGCTGGACCTTTAGTCTCGCAAAGAAAGAAAGGTCATAAGATGCATAACACAGAAGAAGGAAGAGAATTCTGAAGCTTAGCAGAAGTAAAGAAGCTTCCAGTGAACTCTGTAATCCTGAGAACATCCTTCTAGAATTCACTCGGGTTTTCATTCCGAGTTCTTTCCCTCCATGATCCAGCTTAAAACTGCGCAAACAAAAGGTCTTGATCCACTCCGTTGTCAAGCGAAACAAAGACATCATTTGAAATATACGATTCATGACTGAAGTATCTGGTGGGCGTAATGAGGCAACACGATAATGGAGTTATTTTAATTACAAAAAGCTTTAGACAATATCATTTCGTCATTTTGTTCAGTTTATGCGCCTTGAGATTTGATTTTAATTAACGTTGTCACGTCCTGCAGGAATCATATTACCCAGAAAAAGCTTTTAGCCAAAAAATCGCCTCTTCGTTTAATTTCAAAATGCCCTGAGCTCCAGACGATAATAATAGATATGTGATAAAAACTTAGTAACCATTCTGTACCACTGTCATACTCTGTCATACTTACGCTCGCACACTCACACACACACACATACACACACACACACACACACAAACGTACATTCATTTATGTATGTATGTATGTATGCTCGAATGAATGTACGAATATATATATATATATATATATATATATATATATATATATATATATATATATATATATATATATTTATTTATTACATATACATGTATATACACATATTTTATATATATACATATATACACATACATATGTATACATGTGTGTGCGTGTGTATATTAAGGATTTCTTGGGGCCGCCAATGAATTTGGTCATAAATGGGAGGTGAAAACTGGAGTATAGTAAAGTTAAAGAAGTTGAACAGCTGGGTGGAAACATCATAGGAAAGGAGTTAGAAATCAAAGGATAATTTACACAAATGAACACGCACAATTTCATTATCCATATAAATGAAGGCATTGATCGGTAGCCCTGTGAGATCCCCGGAATATTATTATTATTATTATTATTATTATTATTATTATTATTATTATTATTATTATTATTATTATTATTATTATTATTAACAAGAAAAAAGGAAAAAATGCTACCAGAATTAAATTTTGGTAAACCTGGAAATTAAACTAATCTAAAATAGATATAAGATGGAATTGTCAGGAATAAAAATACGAAATGAATTTATGCAATGTACAAATTCCTAAAAACTTTATTTTTCTTTACCAAACGCCTTTTTACCCTTGAGGGGTTGGCTACTAATTGTGTTTTCCCGCCAGTTCTCAGAAAGTCCTGTGAAATGAGGTTGCTAGCCCCGTGAACTTCATACTCTGATGACAAACTTCACTGTTTTTGTCAACAGTGGCACTGTTTGTTTGGAAAAACTGGACTAAAGCGCTCTTTCTCGCTCTAGATTCGAACCTGGGTTATCTTGAAAAATTTTTCAACGATCGAAGAAAATTAGTGATATATTGATGTCAAGATGTTTATACATCTGCAGTTACCAAGGATCTACCTTAAATATAAGAATTAGTTTCAGTAGTACTGTGCCAGTAGCAGCTTACTGGAGGTCCGGCTCAGCTTGCTTATCCGTATGTGAATGTATAAAACAAGGTTCGTTTTGCTAAAATTGCAACGCCATTAATGAGACCACCTCTCTCTCTCTCTCTCTCTCTCTCTCTCTCTCTCTCTCTCTCTCTCTCTCTCTTTGAGGTGAAGGAATTTAAGGTAAGCTCGACGATTTTCGGCTCCTATGAAGTTTATAAAAAAAGTAAAATTTCAAAAATGTTGACTCGAGGAAAAAAAAAAGGGGGGGAGGGTGGTCCTATTTTCCACCCAAAATGTCCATCCTCCCTCATCGTCATTCCGAGGCGATGCGCTAATGTGATGAAACAGCAGAAGTCAAGAAGGCGCCAGACAGGAAAACACTCTCTTCGAACTCGGTCGCTTTCTCAAGGCTTCTTCGCGAAGAGGAAGAGATCCAGTTCGACGAAAGGGAAATAAAATTCGACGGAGTGAAAGTAAAATTCGACGAAGGGGAGATCAAATTCGAGGTAAAACTCGACGAAGGGAAGATCAAATTCGACTTACAGGCAATAGAATTCAACGGAAGGGATATTATATTTCGACGAAGGACTTTTCCTGTGAAGGTCTCCCTTTCCGTGGTTTATGTTTAGGTAATCAGAATTCTTAATCTTTTTCGGGTACATTTTAACGAAATTAACTTAATTTTCAGGGCAATAAATTTCAACTACGGTAAAATAAAATTCGACGAAGCACTAGGCGAGGCAGGAACATTTCCCGTACCTTTTTTTTTATATCGCTTTAAAAGAGAATGATTAAGTTTGTAATTACTTAATTTTACGAAATTAATACATTTCCCGAAATTGAAAAAAATGGACATAGGAAAATACCATTCGAAGAAAGTCAGGAAAGTCAGAATTGCATGTACAATCACTCAAAAAAGTTTTGCAACATACTTCAAAAGTTTTCGGACAACACCTTATAATAGCGACATCTGGCGCTATTTGGCAACTCACCTGTAAGCGCGTGAAACAACTGAACACTAAAGTGGTAGGTCCGAGAAATTACCTGCAGTTTCCCTTAAACAGGGCTTTTTCTGATACTGCTTACTGTTGTCATACTTTACTTAATAAAAGGATGTCACTATAATACTTCAGAGGTCATCGCTGTTCTTATATTTTAATATTTTCACCTCCAACTGCCATCACTATCGTTATTTTATCTCCATATGTGTGAACTTTGTAGACATAGGCCTATGACTGTTATTAGTTGAACTATTAGTCTTATTAACATCGACTTTTGTAAAGATTTGCTTGCACATTATTATTATTCAAATCTTTGAATGACTAATCCTATGTATATTGTGAACTAGTGAAACTTAATATAAAATATACTGAACTAGACTAACAGATTTCACGTCTGTTTTTGTAATACACAGAATATAATCGCGCTGGCGCGCGCGCACACACACACACACACACACACACACACACACACACACACACACACACACACACACACACACATATATATATATATATATATATATATATATATATATATATATATACATACATACATATACAGTATATATATATATATATATATATATATATATATATATATATATATATATATATAATGCCGTTATCATGTGTAATTTCTCATTTCTTTCATTGCTACTTAGGCCTATCATTTTGATGCCTCTTATGAAGTTAACCGAATATATAACGCCTATTTTTGTATTTCTTATTATCTAAGTTTCTAATGAATTAAAATTAGCAAGAAGGTCAACTTTAATTTAGTTAATGCTAAATGCCAGCAGTGATGAAGACTACCATGCTCATCAGTGGAGAATGTCTCCTCCTCATCGCAAAAGATGACTCGTACAGAAATTATCGGCCGCTGGATTATATTATAACGCAAACCCTAGCCTCTATTCTTTGTGTTTCGCTGATATGAAGTGTTTCTTGACAGGAGTATGATGAAATAATATCTTGGTCTCATGTAGCCTGTTAAGGATGGTTTGAGCAGCAACTTGAAGGGAGAGCGTAATGTTCTCTCTTTATAGCAACATCGGTTGTCAGGGGGGGAGTTAGGAGGAGTTCCTTAAGTGATCATCCGATGATGATCTTTAACGTAGTGAAACAATGGCGTTGTCCTCCAGTTTTTACAATGAATTTATCATGTTTCCTCGTTCTCTCTGTTGTTGTATCCCTCTATACGTGGTTGTTTTATTTACGCTAAGCTGCCGAGCAATATCTACAATAGAAACATCTATAGTCTTATGAAAGCTAATGATTGTGGCGCGGCTTAGTCTGTTGCCCATCTTATCGGTGCACGTGAAGAGATTTTAAACTTCTCCTGCCTGAATGTGGAGTCACACGATAACATACGACGTTATGAGATATTTTCTTTTTTGTTTTTGACAACGATAATGGTTGAATTCTTTCTTTCTTTATTTATATATAATTTCATTAATGGTTATTCAATATTATTTTATTAGTCAATAAGCTTTTCTCTGGATTCGAAATATAGTTTCTTCTTTGACTCTTTTGCCCAATCATCTGAAGTGAAATTTTTCAAAATGTTTCGTCATTTTTCGTAATATGAATTTTTCACTTGCCATTCTTTTTTATATTGTTAACCGTATGATTATTAACCAAAGTGGCACAAGGAAATTACATTTCCTTGTAAATATCAAAAGAAAAAATTACTGTTAGGTGAACGAAAACTTCTGGAACATGTTGCAAAACATTTTTGAATGACTGTACTTATTAACATTATTATGTCATACTATTACATGCATTTATTTCCTAATATTACCATAAGCCTTTTCCCCTTATCTGAGGTAACTCGAGAGATTGTTTCCCTTCCGATTCTTTTGGATGATGGCATTTGGAAGTCCTTTTGGATGATGTTCGTAGACATAGGCCCTCATGTAGACGGACTGCGACCTTTCGCATTATTCATTGCGTTGGCCGACAACGGCACGAGGAATTTTTCAGGAAACGAGACTAAAAAAGTACCCCAACCTGGGATCGATCTCCGGTCCCCCATTGGTGAG